>NW_021703770.1:19636378-19693924 GCF_005190385.1 Monodon monoceros | reverse complement strand
AAAAAAAAAAAAAAAAAAAAAAAAAAAAAAGAAATGCTTATTCAGTGAACGATGAAGTATCACGATTCTGGTGAAGACTCAGAAAAATCTTAGTTTCAGATTCTGAAGGGTAAAGGGGAATATTAGGCACATAAAAAATCTGTTGCCAAATAGAATATTTTCAGTGATGTGTTATGTGTTAGCTTGTTATAATTAAATATTTTTCTTCTCTTTCAGAGTTAGCTGACTGGGAAGGAAATGAAAATTCCCATCTTTTTCTCACTGACCAATATCTGGGTGACTGAGAGTCTTGGGGTGCAAAAGGTAATATGATGCCTCACTTGTCTTACTGGATGCAAATTCAAAGAACTCGTCCCCTGGCGGTGGTGGTGACATTTGCTACAGTTGGATTAGCAGCATTTAAAAATGTGGGCTCACTGGATGCAAATTCACTGACACCAAAAGAAGAGATGAGTTAGCTGTGATGTCTTGTGGTTGTGCTTACAAGCAGAAAACCCTGCTGCTGTCCTCTGATGCACTTTGGCTTTGACATAAAAAGTGATGGCTCAGCCTTTCAGAGGAAAAGCTTCAAGGCAGCTTTTGTCTTATCTCCTGGACTGTCTCCTGAGAGGCAGGCTTGTCAGCTTCGAGTCAAATAAATCCAGGCTTTGAGATTCGGAGGAGAAGATGAGCTATGCCTTTGCTCTCTTGGCAGTCATCTGGGGACTTGCTGTGAAAATCCTTTGCCTAAGACGAATTATCAGCCCCTCAAGAGTTTCACTAAAGGAAAGTAAACTGTACTCATGAAAATTAAATGGTGGCACTCCAGATAATGACAAGAGGGTGCTCTCTCTCTCTCCTTTAAATTCAGGAATTCAGTGCTTTGGTTTTCAGTGATGCTCTGTGCATTTGTAGATCAAGGAGCTGGAATATTAGGAAGAGTGTTTTTGTCTGCCTTTCTTATTCCAATGCCTTAAAATCATGGCTTAGGTCCTTGGAACCTTTTCTTGCTTGCCAATGTAAATAAAATAAAGAAGAGAGACATATACTGTGGTGAGAATATGAAGTCAGCAGAAAACTGCTGTGGAGTTTGCAAGACACAGTCAACTATATCTAGCTCAGAAGGTGCATTTAAGGATTAATTAGTTTAAGTTGCAGAATATTTGGAAAAGGAAGCATGAGGCATGGAGACTAATCAATAAAATATACACTTTGTAAACATTTTAACCACCTAGCCCCAATATCTCTCCCCACCAAAACACTGTTTGTTTATTTTTATATTATTTGTTTGCATCTATCAGCCTTAATAAAATATTTCTTTTATTGTTTTAGTATCGATATTTTATCAAGTCTTTCTTTTCTCAACAAATACAAGCTGTATTTGCACTGGAACATTTCTGTAGATCAATCTCTTTAAAAATAAAAATCCCCCCCACCGCCAAAAAAACAGAGCTAGTGCCAGTTTATCAAGAAGAAAATAAAACTCAGATGGCTTTCAGTCCATTTTCAAGTAAAGTATGAAATATCAGGAGATGGTTTGTGTTTTATACATGTTCACTTTAGATTAAAATGAAATTTTCATAATGTTCTTTAAAATACAATCCAATTAAATTTCCAGTGTCTTTGTTTACAAGTTCCTAGATGGAACTTTCGAAAAGCTCATACTGTAGTAATAACCATAAAGCCACCTTGCTAAGAAAATGTTACCCAACTTAGAAATAATGTCTTTATAGTCTGTGTGGGAATACATAAGTCCAGAATCTTTAGTAGGTGATTATACTGATTGAGTCTGCATTTTCTCTCCTGTTGTGTCCTCTTTATTGAGGACACGTTCTGAATGGCACTCGGCTACCAAGTGGGGAGCATAAGGCAGGCACAAATCTATTATTTGAGAAAGTTGAGCCCTGAGAATTTGAGGCAGCTACTCAAAGTCATACAGCTGATGGCAGGTTCAAGTTCCCAGGTCTTGTTTTCAGAAACATGTACTTCCATTCCTTGAGTAATTCTTAGCCTCTACTAAGGCTGGGGTCAATTTCTCAGGGACAGCCAAGGTATTATACTTAGACATGGCCAAGTACATAGCAACTCACATCTAGATAAAATTGGCAGATACTACGCTGAGAACTTTTATACACAATATCTCCTCTACTCTTCACAAGAAGTCTGTAAGATGGATTCTATTAATGTCCCCATTTTACAGATGAGAAATTGAAAACAACAGAGGTCAGGCAACTTTTTCAAGGTCACATATGTAAGAAAATGGCCAAACCAGAAACTGAAACTAAGTCTTTCTGTACATTTGAAAGTCCATACATTAAACCACTCCACTCCATGGCCTCTACACATAAACAAGAAAGATACAAACAGGATGAAAATCCACATTCATTATTTAAAACAAGCACATTTTCAAATGTCTTTTTAAGGAATAGTTATATGCAAACAATGACAAGATGAAGTATTCCTGAAATACGAGTTTAAATTTTGGGAATGCAAACAGTGAGAACTCAGTACTTTAGTGTGTAGGGATGATTACAATGGTTCTGCATAAATACACACATCCTTTCCGCAAGTGAAATAGCAAACTATGTGTAAGACGTGTGTAAATTATTTTTGCATACGTATTAGCTACCACTTGTAAAATCCTATTAAGAAATTGTTGTCGACAACAGCCAGCACTGGGGAGCAGAATGAGATCTCTGGTTGTATCAGTTATGTCCTCGCGGCTGACAGAATATTTATTCCCAGAGTTAACTGTTATAAATTGTATGTTGCCCCTTCAGTTGCTACAAGCTCGTGATGGAGACTGGGCAGAGAGGACAACCTGTAATTCAGGATGGTTTGGAAGCTGGTTGCCTAGGAAACTGGGATGAGCAGCAAATGCCCAGCAAAACTGACTTGTCAACAAGATAGGGGATTTTCTTTTTTGATCTGCATTGCTTTCTGAATGTATATTTTGTGACTCATGTGGAGTCTGATTTGGGCCATTAGCCCTTGGTGGGCTGTGTATGCCAAAGTGGGCCAAAGGTTAGTCAGGGAGGATGGGAAATTTTTCACAAACATTGTGCTGACAAAATACTGGGGAGAAAGGGCATGATGGTGCAGTTAAAAAGGGGTTTATAAGATAAGCTAATCAACAGATGAATATTTTACATAACATAACATGCTTACAATTCTTATCATAACTTTACATCTAAATTTGTAGTAGCAAAACTTACTTTTCTTTAACATAAAAGTTTTATTTGTTGTAATCCACTGTTCCCTGCTCTTATACCAGAAGCTTTGATTTATAGTAAAGTAGTTACCTCCAAGGGTAGCACCTGGAAATTCACAAAGCTTTGAGGAAAATAGTACCTAATTTTCCTATAGTTTTTTTTTTTTTTTTTTTTTGCGGTACGCGGGCCTCTCACTGCTGTGGCCTCTCCCGTTGCGGAGCACAGGCTCCGGACGTGCAGGCTCAGCGGCCATGGCTCATGGGCCCAGCCACTCCGCAGCATGTGAGATCCTCCCGGATCGGGGCACGAACCCGTATCCCCTGCATCGGCAGGCGGACTCTCAACCGCTGCGCCACCAGGGAAGTCCTCCCTATAGTTTTAAAGCATGAACACTTAATTTTTTATTTTTAAATGTATCACACATGTACACATATACATTTTATAAGTATGTATACATGCGTGCATATATATTTAAGTAGAATCATATGAAATTGCTGATTTTAGACTATACTGGGTCTACAAAAATGGCAAATATATATATATATATACTTCAACTTATAAACAGGAGAGATCATAGAATACATTTTTTTTTCTTGTCCTTTTTTGCTTGGGTTCCCATTTCCTCTTTTCCCACCTCCACCTTACCCTGTCTATATCGGCCCTACCCTGCCCTTCTCATATATCCTCACTCTATCCTCGCCTCACAAACAATTCACATTAACGAACTATCAATAATATATATCTTCATAGTCATAGAATCATAAACATATGTGCAGCTATACATGGGCTAGCGACCAAACTTGTGGTGTGGAACCTCAAACTTCCAGATTGCTTTTCCCCTGTTGAAATCTATAGCCAAATATTCTCTTTCCTGCATTTAAATAATACTTATCTCCTCTGCTTCGCACTAATCTTTAATGGATTTCAGCCTGGTTTTACGTAGTTTCTTCACTTTTTGACACTCATTCATTCGAATTCTTTTTCTCTTATTATGTGCTAGAAACTACTCACAATTGATTCAAGCTGTAAAGTATGGCAACACGTCACATGATAGATTAATAATTCTTTTCTGGTTTCTTACTTTTGCCTCCACACAATAGCCTATTATTTTGCAAAGTTAAGAGTAAGAATATAAGAGAAGGAAATACTTTACTAGACCCAGAATTTCTCCTGCAAAGAAAAATGGCCTCTCAGAGCCATTTCTACAGTTTCCATCTGTCAGAGCAAAGTTAATGACCAGGTAGGCAATGGGGCCATACGAAAAGACCTTAGAATTTATGTTCCAGAGGAGAGTGTTGGAAATCTTAAAATCGACAAGAGGTACAGCTTCACGACGGATGTGATAGAAGACCTGGCATTCTCACGCTCAGCCAAAGGTGACTTCTCCCCTCACTGCCTACAGCCATTGCCATTGAATCCCACTTTCCTTCCAGGAGACAATAGTTATTCTACTAGGTCATTGTGGGCAATCTCTGCTCAGCCGTATGGGCAGATTCCCGAGATGCTGAGCCATTGGACTGCTCAGGACCACACCACTCTGAGTGCTCTCCCTAGGGAGTTAGTGTCAACAGATGAAGAAGGAAATGAGGACTTAGAGGTGGAGGGTCTACGCCCTCTTCTCCTCTCTGCACTCGCCTGCCCCTGCCTGCATCTCTATAGGTCTTGGATGCTCTTTGGCCCACATGTAAATGCCTGCCGTGTGACGAGGCTGTTGTCCTTGGGCTACAGTCCTTTCTCTTATTTGGAAAGGAAAGTTCTTTGTAATGAAATAAAATTCATAGGAGTTTGGGGGTTGAAGGTCTCTTGGGATCAGCTCAGAAGAGCCCATTTCTAAGAGTTGTGATGGGTTTGCCTGGTAGGGGTTCCTTGGGTTGGTCTTTTATCCTCAGCAGAGGGTACCCTGGCCAGGGAGAACACAGCTCATTCTGGTTCTTTTGTGCTTGAGGGCTGTTATTTATTTAGAAGCTGAGACTGCCCTTCTCCTGTCTGTCAAAAGGGTTTCAAAGCTGCTGCACCAGGAACTGTTTCAGATTAGAGACTTCAGTAACTAATGATCTATGTCCTCTTCAGTAGTGAAATCCCCAAATGGTCCTAGAAGAAGAGAAGTAAATCTTGACAGCTGCTTAGAGGGCATTTTATTTTTATTATTATTATTATTTTTTGCGGTACGCGGGCCTCTCACTGTCGTGGCCTCTCCCGTTGTGGAGCACAGGCTCTGGACGCGCAGGCTCAGCGGCCATGGCTCACGGGCCCAGCCGCTCCGCGGCATGTGGGATCTTCCCGGACCGGGACACGAACCCGTGTGCCCCGCATCGGCAGGCGGACTCTCAACCACTGCGCCACCAGGGAAGCCCTAGAGGGCATTTTAGAACTAAATCCTAGGAGAAATGCTTTTAGGTTCAGAGACAGACCTTCCCACTCACTGCCAAGAAAAAGAAAAAAAAAAAAGAAGGTTGAAGAGGAGGGAAAAGATATTAGTGTACAGAAAGGCAGCTGTTTGAGCTCACCCAGGTGTGCTCTGAAGACCAAACCCCTACAGCAGCAATTAGCGGGTAACCCTTGATCTGCTCTACCTCCTAGACAGCACAGTGGAATCAGATGGCGTGGGAAGTGCGCGCACGTACACACACACGTCGTGGGATCCTACCTGCAGGAAGGTAGTTTCTGTGGGTGAGAGAACGAAGCCAGGTAACATTCCAAACAGACTGTAGTTTTAGCAGATCTGTCAAGAACACTGACACGGGAGGCTTGTTATTGTAATCCCAGAAGCTTTTCATTTTTTCTTTGGGAAGTGTGTGAATAGTCGTAATGCTGTTTTGCTTCTAAAACTGGACAGTGAGTTAAAGAGCAGCAGCCGTCGCCACAATAACAGCACCACCACCACCACCACCAACACCACCACCACCAAAATCTTTTATCCTGGCCACCATGGAGTTTCTCGAAAGAACTTATCTTGTGAATGACAAAGCCACCAAGATGTACGCCTTCACGCTAGACAGGTAACAGACATCTGATACCGCTTCACAATTCGTTGTGTCTTGAGTATTCACTAAGTCCCTAGATCCTACTGCTTCAGAATTGGAAAGTTTTGCTGTTGCAACTTGGGGGCGTTTTGTAAAATTTTATAAACTTGTTGGCCACGTTATATAATTCTTATCCTGAAAAAGGCAATACTCTGTATAGTTGATTTGCTTCCTTAAATATGCTGAGTGTACGAAGGACATATCTTATTAGTATATTTTTCATCTGTAGATTTTCTTCTAAAAAACAGACATACACAATCTGATGTGTTTCCCTTTCTTTTCCTCAATTCTTCACACTTTTAAGATAGTAAATTTTATTAAATTATATTTAGAAAGAATTAAGGCTTTTCAACTATGTGGCAAATTGTGGTCACACTGATCTTAAGTTAATTGCTATTTTCTTAATTATATAATATCATTATCACATATACACACCTATAATAAATATAGCTGAGCTTAATGTTCTACATAGCTCTAGTTCTTTTTACTATCTCCCACAGTTCCATGTGCAATATATTCATTCATTTCCCCCTTATTTAACCATAATTGGTTGAACATGTGTATATATACCAGAGACTAAAATATTCCTAGACCTGTAACTCTGTCGTCTTGAAAGCCTGAGTCTAGTGTGGAATGCATATAAGAAACAGACAATTACAAAATAGCATGTGTGTTATTCTGGGGGTATACAGTAAGAATACCTCAAGGGAACCTAGGTCTTTGCTGGAATTTGGGAGTCAGAGAAAGCTTTTCATAAGTGATAGGCTGAGAACTGAAAAAATAAAAAGGAGTTAGAGTAGGGTTAGGGAAACCCTACATAGGAAGTAGGGTTAGGAAAGTTTTCCTGACTGAGATAATTTCCTGGTAAAGACAGAGACAAATAAGAATGAGACTTTGGTGCATTTGGGGAATTCAATCCAAGTGGGGAGCAAAGAGAAACACACTCAGAATACATAGATAAATGAATGAGAATCTGAAATAAATTCATGTTGGAAGCAGAATTTAAGAGAATACTTCTTACCCATTAATAATATGTGTAACGTTTTTGTGTGTTTCATGAAAACAAATTAATATTCCAAAGAGCAGCGGCATTGCGTTTGATAGCATCGAATGTTTAAGCAACTGCAAAGGGACTTTTTCTTAGGATATTTATAACTTTGCTTAAAAAATATATACGGCAAAGAGTCTAGCACATCTATTATCTCACACTGTAAGAATTATTTTTCTAAGAAAATAATATTAGATGTGATTTATTGAGACCATAAATGACAAAGCCTCACATTAGGTCAGGCAGAAATTTTGAACAACAAATTGTTAACACTGCGGACGCTATTAACAGAGCATCTCTGCATTATTAAAATAGCAGTATTTCCCTTCTCATGAAACTAGACCATTAGTACTCTGTTATGCAAATAAAGCCAACTGTTTATGGTTATAGGGTCTCATTCGCCTCATGAATTGGTATGGTTTTCAGGATACAGTGATGATAAAAACTGTCAAACTAATTTTTATTTTTTTTCCAAATAAAAACAATTGAACCTAGATGAGATTATTTATCCTGATCCCTCATTTCACCAGTTAGGAAAGTGGATTCCAGAGAGAATAAATGCCATTTTAAAGGTTGGATGTCTAATTATGGCAGAGTTGGGATGTGGACCATGCCTCCTGTTTGTGAATTTTGTTCCCCTCCCCGTCTCCTGCACACACACTTTCACCATGTGGCCTCCTGGCTCCTTAATCTCTTTCCTCCTGAGCTCATATGAACCTTGATCCCCTCACTAATTCACTTTTCCTCACCTCTCCCAATCTCCTTTCTCATATATTTTGTTCTATCTCTATTTCAGAGGTAACTTTGTCCCCTGAAAGTCCTTCTCTTTTCTCCTTCCTTCTCTTTTTTTCTACTTATCATCAGCTTTCTATTTAAGTTGTTATCACCTGTTAAGAAACTTATCTAGAAGGAATCTCTATTCTCTAATTAAACAATAAGAGTGCTTCAGTTATCTATTGTTGTGCAAGAAACTACCCCCCAAAACGTAGTGGCTTAAACAACAATCATTTTATTAATCACAGTTCTTGCTCCATGTGGAGTTATCGAGGTTTGCTTGCGAGGCTGCATTCTGCTGGTGTCTGGGATGTGCTAGAAGGTCAAGGATGGCTTCACTTACTTGTCTGGGGTCTTTGTGTTGGCTTTGACTGGTCTTTGTTCTGCTTCCCATGGCTTCTCTCTCTGTGTGGTGTCTCATTTTATCAGATTAGCTTGGACTTTTTTATATGGCAGTTCAGGGGAGAAACAGAGCAGCAGTGGAATCTGACAGGTGTCAGACAGCTTAAGACCAGAACTGGCACAGCACCATTTTTACCACATTTGATGGGTTAAAGCAAGTCCCAAGTCTGAGATTCAAGGGGTGGCACAGTGGATTCCATCTCTTGCTGGCATGTGCATATAGGATGACAGGAATTGTTGGACATAATTTTAGAGACATTTTACCACAGGAAGTAGTAATATTAGGCCCTGTAGGTACTATTGTGTAATCTCTCCCCCACCAATCCCTCCAATTCCCTTTCCAGTGATGTGATCCCCTATGCTTGGGCTCATGGTAGCAAAGAGATAGTTGTATGAAGTTGACCTACATGCTCAATATGGTTTTCTTGGTACTGGAAACGAGCTTTTCTTTTTCCCAAGTTGTATATTAAAGAAGTGCAGGGAATGTGAGGGCAGGTCCAGATGGTAGGGACAAAGTACTGGAATGGTTTCAATGTGAAGCCTTAAAGTGTGTGTGTGTGTGTGTGTGTGTGTGTGTGTGTGTGTGTGTTTGGGATGGCAGGACTTCTGGAACGGCGGTGTAAGTAGCTCAATGGACCTCCTTCCCCAGTGAAACATTTTTACCATTTTACTGGTAAAAATAATACTAAAAAAAGTCCAACAGCTTAGTCTCTGGAAATTGTCTTAAGGGCATACAGCAAACTGAGATTTATTCAAGAAAATCTACTAAATCTCAGTAAAAAGCAAGAGTCTGTGGCATTTGAGCCATGATCTGCCCCACTAACCTCTTTCCCCTCCACGCTTGTTGTGATGGAAGCTCTACTCTGGTTGGATGTGGCCAAAAGACAGGGATCTCTCTCCTCCCAGCTTCCAACTGGGGCTACAGTTCACCCCTAGAGCAAAGGGCTGCTGGAATCTCTAATTGCCCCAGCTCCATATTATAGAACCTGTATTCAATGCAGACATGGCCAAGAGGACTGGGGGGCCCCTTCCTTCACCCAATCCCTACTCATAGTCCAGGAGCAGCAAGCCCCTGAACACCCCTGCCCTGGCTCACACACAGGGTGAGGTTCTTCACCACCCACTTATGGAGCAGAGGCGGCACTCCAGGATAAGTGGGTCACTGTTCCTTCTCTCAGTTTTGGGGCAGTGATGCAGAGGTTCTGCCCATGGGAGAATCAGGCTCTAAGAACAGAGAGCTATGCGTCTTTCCCTTAGAGGACTGATGATACATCATCTGAGTTTATTCGCAACAGAACATGGGGTATTTCAAGCATAGCGCACTGTCGAAAACAATGAGGATTTTGCTGTTGAGCAATCAAGAGCAGGCTGGTTGCTTCGTCAGAGCAACAAGCTAAATGGTAGACCAGTTAGAAGTTTAACAGAAACAGCTAGGGAAAGGCAGGTAAAAAGAGCCCTCCTGGAGTTGGCACAAGCCACAAAAGATTAGCCTCAAATACTATCCCTGTAAGGAGGCTCTTATGGACTGAATGTTTTTGTCATTCCACAATTCATATACTAAAACCCTAGCTCCCATGTGACTATATTGGAAACAGGACCTTTAAGATGATTAAGGTTAAATGAGGTCATTAGGGTGAAGTCCTCATAGATAGAACTGATATATTTATAAAAGAGGAAGAGATACCAGAGATCTCTCTCTTTCTACCATGTGAGAACATAACAAGAAGACAGCCATCTACAAGCCAGGGCCACCAAAACCAGAAACCAAATTTTCCAGCACCTTAATAATGGATTTCTAGCCTCTAGAGCTATGAAAAAATAAATTTCTGTTGTTTAAGCTACCCAGTCTGCAGTATTTTACTATAGAAGCTAGAGGAGACTAATACATGGCCCAACTTTAATTGGATAACACTGTAATTTATGCCTCAGGATACTGTTGAAAACATTAGAGCAGTCAGCAAGTGATTAAGGAGGACAAGAGCTGAGTGTGATACCAACAAAGGCAGAGCAGCCAGAAGCTTAACAGTGATGCATGGAAAAAGACAGTCAAAGAAAACATGATTAAAATGATCACCATCCCTGGGAAAGCGGGTAGGGAGAGGGAAGGATAACTGTGCACATGTCCAAGGCTGCACTCTCTGAGAAATGGCAATAGAGGCTACACAGCAGGGAAGGTCAAAGAAAATACTCCACTGAACTACACAAGCCAATTCACTAAACAAATAAAAAAGCGAACAAGTAAGCAGCCACAATAACAAGCCCGCTGGAGATCAGTATTCAGAATTGCTACAATATATTACCTAAAACATCCAGTTTCCAGAAAAATATGACAACCTATGCAAAGGAACAGGAAAGAATAACCTATAAACAGTAAAGAGAGCAGGTAATAGAAACTGCCTTGGAAAGGGCCCCCATGTTGAACTCAGCATTCAAAGATTTAAAGCAGCTATTATAAATATGTTCAAAGAATTAAAGAAAACCATGTTTAAAGAATTAAAGAAAGGCATGATGACAATGTCTCATCACATAGAGAATATCAGTAATAATAGATAGATAGAAATAATAAAAAAGAACCAAATTCTGAAGTTGAAAAGTACAATAAATGGAACAAAGGGACTCAGCAGTAGATATGAGCTGGCAGAAGAAAGAATCAGTGACTGTGAAGACAGGTCAATAGTTATGCAACACAAAGTACAGAGAGAAAGAGGAATGAATAAAAATTAACAGAGCCTCAGAGAAATGTGGTACATAGTTAAATATCCTACCATATACATAATGGGAATACCAGAAAGAGAGGAGGCAGAAAAGGAGCAGAAAAACATTCAAAGGAACAAATTTCAAAATTTGGTGAAAATATTAATTTATACATCCATGAGAGTCAACAAACTCTAAGAAGAATCAAGGCAAACAGATCTATACTCTGACACACACATCATAGTTAAAATATTGAAAGCAAAACACACAGAAAAATCTTGAAAGCAGTAAGAGGAAAAAAGACTCATCGTGAGCAAGAGTTTCTCAGTAAGATTAACAGCTGATTTCTATCAGAAACAAAGAAGGCTGGAAGGCAGTGGGGCGGCATATTTAAAGTACTGAAAGAAAAAACAAACCCTGCCAATCAATCAACTTTTATCCAACAGAACTATCTTTGTAAAATGAAGGTGAAATAAAGAAATTCCCAAATGAATAAAAATTGAGAGAACCTTTTGCTAGCAGATTCATTTTACAAGTAATAGTAAAGGAAATTCTTCAGGCTTAAAACAAATGACACCAGCCATTAACTAGAGTCAACACACAAAAAAATCAAACAGCATCAGTAAAGGTAATTATGTAGATAATTATAGAAGACAGAATATTTACTCTCCTTTTTTCTCTTAATTGATTTAAAGATAAATCACATAAAATAAAATGCATGTAGTCTTTGATGAAATGGAAAACTTCATAGAAAGATATCAGCTACCAAACTCGAGAGGAAATAGAAATCTGAGTAGACCAATAACAAGTAAAGAGACTGTATTAGCTTCACACAAAGAAAGCCCAAATGTGTCACTGATGACTTCTACCAAAGATGTAAAATAGAATGAATATCAATTCTTCCAAAAAATAAAAGAGTGAACATTTTCCAACTTATTCTATGAGTTCAATATTCCAGATAGAGAAACAATAGAAATGAAAACATACTTCCACAAAACCTTGTATACAAATTTGCAAAGTAGCATTATTCATAATAGCTGAAAAAATGTAAACAACCTAAATGTCCATCAGATGTATATCCATACAACTTAGTACTATCTGGAAATAAAAAGCAATGAAGTACTGACATACTGAAATTTGGTATAACATGGATGAACCTTGAAAACACTATACTAAGTGAAAGAAGCCAGTCACAAAATCTACATAATGTATGATTCCATTTATAGAAAATGTCCAGAAGCGGCAAATTTATAAAGACAGAAATAAGATTAGTGATTTCCTGAGGTAGGATTGTGTGTAAGGAGACTGGGGATTTACTGGGTATGGAATTTCTTTTTGGGGTGATGAAAATGTTCTAAATTAGATTGTGGTGATGGGTGTATGACTTTGTATATATGCTAAAACCCATTAATTGTATACATTAAATGGGTTTGTGGCATATGAATTATATTATAATAAAGCTGTTTAAAAAAGGGGTGGAACACTGGATAGCTGGTCTGGGACAAGAAATTACACCTGTTAGGTGAACATTTCTATTCCCCACTCCCTCATAACATCTAATCAAATAAACGGTCTCCATATTTTGCTCACTATACTCTAGCCTTCCAAGCAACACCCAAAATGATCATTTTAGAAATGTGAACCACATAATGTTACCTCCCTAGTCAAAACCTTCCGACTTCCTCCTTTTATATTTTAAAGAAAATGAAACCCTTTACAATGGCCCACAGAGTTCTGCATGATCTGACTTCTGCCTACTTCTTTGACTTGATTCAATTTTACTCTCTCTTGATGCTACAGTGGTCACTATGCAGTTTCCTTTCTGTTCAAGACAAGCTTCTGAACAAGACAAGTTCTTTCTTGCCTTTTGGCTTTTGCACCAGCAATGCCCTCTGCTTGTGATGTTCCTCCTTCCTGTGGGTCTGCTCCGCGTTATCTTTTAAGTTACTGCTCAGATATCGTCGACAGAGGTGCCTTCCCCTACCACTCTATTTCAGGTAGCCTCACCTTTCCTCTCCCAGTCACTGCCCATGATACTACACAGCCTCTGTTACTATCAGCTGGTTTGCTGTGTTCCCCTCTGCTAGGATATAAGCTTCTTAGGTCAAGAACTTTGCTGGTCTCAAAGGCATGGTATCATTAGCACCTCTGATGGTGCAGGCATGCAACACATTTGTTGAACGAATGAATACACGAAGTGTTGGAAATGCATGGCGGGACCTTAGATTTTATCTCCTCTCCCAACAGGAGGAGTGATTTAAGGCTCTTGGGAAAGGTAATGTGAAAGTACAAAAACAAAGTGATTTTATATAGTCAACATGTGAAGTAAGAGTGTGAAAAATATTACCAGCTCCACTTAAGAGATATAGAACCAAAGGGGTTTGACTTCTACCAACAGACAAAAATAAGATACAAAATTAAAAACAAAAATGCTTCTCCAAGATCACAAAATAAAGCTCCATTTTCTAATTCTTATTTTAAGAGATGAACTCTAAGTTCTAGGCTATTGACATCAGCTTTTGTAGTATTTCCCTACTTTTCTTCTCTGTTTCTCCCCGTTTTTTCTGTTTGATGCTACAGTAAGTTTCTTTGCTCCGGCCTATTGTTCCTACTCTTCAAAGCGTCAGCCATATTTGAACGTCTGGTGACCTCTGGTGATTTATTCTTTGAAAGTAAATTCATATTTTGATGCATTCTAGCATTTGCTTTTTAGAACCTTCGTTTTAAAATTCTTCTTAGAATTTGCATCACTTTTCAGATCAAGAGCCTGTACTGCAATCTAGAGACACTTAGACCACTTTGCTCTTATGAGATGATGAGGAATATATTTTAACTTCAGTTTTTTAACTTCTTTTGGAATCACAGACCCTTTGGGGAGCCCAGCGAAGATGGTGGACTCCCATCTCCCCTCATAAAACACATACATACACACACGTGAACACACTGTATCCAATTTCAGTCCTGTTTCGGATTTCTGGCTTAGTGCTTCAAGGAACAATCTCAGCTCAAAATGTATCCAACTTGGTTAATCTTAGGTCTAGGACAAGGTAGCAGCATTTAAAAGTAAAAATTGGCCAGGTTTCTTGCACTTTTCCTCTTGTGGCATTGCTCACAGGCTGTTCCCCTGGTGGAATTCCTGCCTTGGTCTGCCTTCTAAACTGTTCCAGGATAAGTTCTCTCTCAGTCACTCACCACCTGGTTTTCTCTGCCCACAAGATTCACGAAAAATAGAAAATAAAGTTAAGCTTCACATGGCCAGAGTGGTCATATGAACAATGCCAGAATATTTGGTGACCCTGTCCTGCTCATACTGCCTCCTCAGCACAAGGAAAAAGGAAACCTCCACCATGTTTTCTTATTAGTTCTCTGGCTCCTCTGCGTCGATGACCATTGGTGACTAACACTACTACCTTATACGGTTGTTTATTATCAGGGTATGTATCACATTACAAAGGTGAAAATTTATAGGTATGAGTACTCTATGTGCCTCTTGCCAAATAGTTCTTATTCCAATATGAAGATTACTTAGAATTGCTCAAAATCCTGAGTGCTATTAACATCATCGGCAAAAACATTCTGAAGCCAATTTGGCAAATATACATCAAAATCCTTAAAAATGCAGATACTTTTTTTAAAAAATAAATTTATTTATTTATTTTTGGCTGCGTTGGGTCTTCATTGCTGCACGTGGCCTTTCTCTAGTCATGGCGAGCAGGGACTACTCTTTGTTGCTGTGCGCGGGCTTCTCACTGCAGTGGCTTCTCTTGTTGCGGAGCACAGGCTCTAGGTGCTTGGGCTTCAGTAGTTGCGGCACGCGGGCTCAGTAGTTGTGGCTCACGGGCTCCAGAGCGCAGGCTCAGTAGTTGTGGCGCACGGGCTTAGTTGCTCCGTGCCATGTGGGATCTTCCCGGACCAGGGGTTGAGCCCATGTCCCCTGCATTGGCAGGCGGATTCTTAACCACTGTGCCACCAGGGAAGCCCAAAATGTAGATACTCTTTAGCCAAGTAATTCCCCTTTCAGGATTGCATTTTAAGGAGATAATAATGTACTTAGCAAAGGATAACTATAAAGATATGAATCACAGTGGTGCCAAATAATTGGCAAAGAGTCAATTGTCCAATAACAGAAAACAGTTACTTATGTTGTAACATATCTATACTAAATATAATGCTCTCTGTATGTTAAACTAATGACATAGAATATTTAATAAGTTGAGAAAACGTTAACAATATGTAGGTTCCAAAGCTGTATCTTTGGTGGAATCCTATTGTGACACTGTCATTTCATCCACAATCTATTCCAGCCCATCCCCACTGAGTTGCAGTCATGTGATTTGGGCAGCATTTACCACACTCTCAGCTCCAGGAGTCAGCGTTGTTGGGTTTAGCCAATCTTCTGGCTGTAACAAGGTCTAAGCCAATCAGCACATCCATAGTCCTCTGGCTACAGAGGCTGGCCAAATCAGCATGCAACTCAGGACTCCTGTTTTGCAGTTGGGAGAATGAACACTGTTTCTCGCTGTATAAGAAAAAACAAGTACACAGTCCTGATTATCTTGGGCAACTATTCCACTACATGAGGAAAACCAGCCTGAGGTTGAAGAGTAGTTGAGAACTGCAGAGTAATGGATCTGGAGCTTTGATAAATCAGGCTGAAGCCTAATACTTCTAGATGTTTTCAGGTGCAGAACCAATAATTCCCATTTGTTAACTTACCTAGCATGAGCTTTGTTTTCTGTACTTGCTATCAAAAACATCCTACTTAATATGGACTCTAAGTAAAAACAGTATTTATTTATTACAAAGCTAAACAAAAAACTATCAATAATAGTTGTCTCTTGGTGGTAATTTATTACTGATTTTTTTCTCTCTGCTTTGTGCCTTTCTGTAATTCCAGGTTTTCTATAATGAATATGTATGTTATTTTATTCAGGAAAACCCCCCAAATATAAGGATAATTAGAATTGTAATAATAATCATCACTTAAGCCAAAACCATCAGATCTTTTTGTGGATGCTGATAAGACAAAGTAACTCTTCAAGTGGAGGAAAATAATTTATTTCCATGTTTATACCTTTCAGTCATGAATGTAAAGTTCTTACTCCTAAGAATCTTATTAATGTCTTCTAATAAGTTTATTAAAAAATACAAATCTAATTAGTTCAAGATCATGGCATCAGTAAAAATTGGTTTTAGGTGTACCGATGTTCAGGTAGAGAGGCAGTGTGGGCATAGTGGAAAAAACACTAGGCTTGGAGTCCCAGCTCTCCCATTTCCTGGCTGTTTGATCTCAGGCAATTACTTAACCTCTCTGAATCTTAATTACTTCAGGTAAGAAACTGTGGGTTGCACTAAATGTTATCTACAATCTTTGCATTTGTGAAATTCTATATTTCTACAAATGGCTCTATATTTCTATAAATGCTTTATATTTGACTAGAACTGATAGGCACTGCCTGCTTTGGGAAGTATAAGTAGGTTTAACTCTCATTACAACTTTGATAGATTGGTAGAGATTTCTGCAAAGCTGTGTTAAGAAGGTTTCTGAGGGTTCATATGGACTCAGCAGGAAAAAGTGCTATGATCTATTAACAATGTTGCTGTGCAGAAGAAAGGGAGAGTGTTGCCATGCAATAGTGAGTGTCTGAATCACCAGGCTGGCTCATACGCACATTACTCGTTAATAATAATAACCTCATTACTGCCCCTTTTAAAATTTATAGCAGTGCCCAAAATGTTTTCAAAGTGAAGTGACTGTGAAGGAAAGGCACCAAAATGTATCTGCTTCCTTTCTCCTTTTCCTTTACTTTCTTTTAATCACTGGTAGTATAGACTGAATAAGAGCTTGCCTAAATAAAAGCAAAACTCTTTGTAGTTGAGAATTCAGAAGGGAAGTTCTCGCTTGGTTCCTTACATTTGATATTTCTTGTAGAAGGAGCCATGAATTATAAGTTCCTAGCTAGTCAGCAAATGTCCTCATAGCAGTTCTGATAATGGGTAGGGCTGTCAGTGAGAGGTTTATTTGCAACCATGTTCACTTCTTGCTTCTGTCAAACTCATCCTCAGCATGGAACTCCAGCAGAAACCCTTGAATAAAGATCAACGTCCTGGAGAGAAGCCAGAGGAGCCAGAGTCAGGAGCCATGTATCACTGCCACAGCAACTCCAAGGCCACAGAGAACAGGGCAAAGGAGCAAGTCTATGCCAAGTGGAAACTCTGTGCTGCTTCAGGAACATGCTTAGTTTTCATGATTGCAGAGGTCATCGGTGAGTATTTCTCAAGACTTCTCTGATTAAACAAGCAAACAAAACCCTGCATCATTACAGGAGAGTTGCCTAAGTTCTTTCAAAAAAAGACTGAATATTTTATGCAAATATAACAATAGTAACAATATGCTCATTTGAGATAAGTTGGAAAGCAGAAGGAAACAAAATAAAATAAATCACAATCCTACTTTTGAGTGATAATCTTCAATAACATTATGGAGTATTTTTCTACGGTATATTTTCTATTCATAGCTCACAATTTTTTTTAACATAACTGAGAGCACACAATGCTTTTGGCCATGCCATCAAATACTCTTTCAAAAACATTTCTATGCCTGAACAATATTCTATAATATGCTCTACTGTGATCTACATAACCATCTCTCTATTGTTAGAAACCTAGGGAGTTTTTTCCTGCTTATGGACAATGCTGCAATGAAAAATCTGGAATAAAACTCTGCTTGTTTTTCTGGATAATTCCTTCAAAGAGATTCCTAAAAGTGGAAATAACTAGTTGAAGGACATGAATATTTTTATTACTTCTTTATGCACATTGCCAAACTGCTATCCAGAAAGCTTGAAACAATTCCTATGTCTGCCAGCTCTACGTGAGAATGATTCTCTCTCCAAATCTTTCCCAGAACTTATTTTAATCTTTCAAAAATCTTTGCTAATGTATAGATGAACATGCTTTATTTTAATATGCATTCCTTTGTTACTATTAATATTATTTGCATGTTTATTAACGATCTGTATTTCCTTTTGTTAATGCATTTCCTATTTGCCTCGTAATATCTGTGGCTCACTTGTTTTTTCAGATAATTTGTAATTCTTTATCTCTGGGAGCTCTTTTTTTTTTTTTTTTTTTTTTTTTGCGGTACGCGGGCCTCTCACTGCCGTGGCCTCTCCCGTTGCGGAGCACAGGCTCCGGACGCGCAGGCTCAGCGGCCATGGCTCACGGGCCCAGCCACTCTGGGGCATGTGGGATCTTCCCGGACCGGGGCACAAACCCGTGTCCCCTGCATCGGCGGGCGGACTCTCAACAACTGCGCCACCTGGGAAGCCCGGGGCATTCTTTTTTATTATTGAAAGTCACGAGACTATGGACAATTTTCAATTGCTCACGTAAGAGATCAACAAAACGGAAAATCTACAAAACATAATCCGTTTGAAACATGATTTGAAAAGCTGATGTTCTGGACATTCACAGCCTTCCAAATAAAGTACTGGCACAACCCCATGCAAACACAGCTCAGCAGGATGTATAAACTGGCTTGTTTTCTGCACAACTTTCTTCTCTTGCTTTTCCCGGAAATCATGTGGATGCCGAGAATAGATGCATATTCTCCCCAGCTGATATCTAATTAATATTCTGAAATGAGATGGCCTCCCATTCACAAAACACAGTTTTCTCCTTGTACCTTTCTGTATGCCCTGTCAATTTGTTTCTAAAATTTGTAGAGGGGACATGGGAAGCTATGCACTTGGAATGAGCACATCAATCTCCTCCTTTCCTTCTCATTCCTAATAATTAGTCTATGAGTTCAAATCTGGCTTTAGGGTCAGAAGAAAGTGATGTTGTCGGTAAAGGAATTAAGTGGATACTGACAGAAAATCATTTGGAATTTGAGCTGTATTGATGTTGAGCTAATTTTCCTAAAACATTGCTCTCATCATGTTAATTCTGTTTTCAAAATTCTTCAGTGGCTCACCTTTGCCATTTCAGTCCTTCACAACCTTTTCCCCACCACGTCAAGCATAGGAAATTTTACTGAGCACAGTGGCAAACTGACAAGTATTCTTGTAGCAGAAAGAGGCTGGTTCAGGGGCCCTCTCTGTGGTAGGCCCTACTCAGCTGCACCAAGTGAAGAGAGATCAATATATTGGAAAACTCTGGCATCCTGCACAAAATGAAAAATTCTTACTTTGGCTTTCAAGTTATTCCACCATTTGCCTGCCAAACTGACTATCAATCTTTTTCTTTTACTACTTCCCTATATGACTCTTCTTCTGTTTCAGCTATTTATTCATTCTATGCAAAATAATCATTGCACCTTAAGGTCTCTGTAACTTTTGCTTATGCCTTTTGATTTACATGGAAAACCCTCTCATTCTCCATAGTCATCAAAACCCTAACCATCATTCAAGACCCCAACCCACAACTCACCTCCTTCCTAAAACCATTTTTGACCATGTCAGAGAAAGCAGGTAGTATTCTCAGACGACTTTTGGGAATTTGGGAGGTCCTTCTGCAGGATATGGGATCTGAGCAAAGCCTTGAAGGATGAGTAGGAATGGAGAGGTGACTAAGAGGGAGATGAGAAGGGCCTTTCAGATGGAGCGGCTTGAATGCAGTCCAGGAGTTAGTACATATCAGCCTTACCTGGAAAGATTTTGAGTTCTTAGGTCAGCAGTAGGACAAGAAATCTGTATTCTTAGAAGGAAAAGCCTAAATACAGATCTGAACATGTCACAACCTTGCCTCAAAATCACAAAAAGATCCCTTTGTCCCACAGGATACCATTCAAATCCTTTAGCATTACGTGTGACACCGTACACAAGGGTCCCCAAGCCACCTTTCCAGTCTCATTTCCCGTTATTTCTCCAACACACCACACCTACTTTTCCACAAAGGTGCCCCATTCTTTCACTTCTCTCTTTTTGTTCTTGCTCTTATCTCCTTCTGAGAAACTCTTCCTTTCTAGCTAATTCTTACCCCTCCCTCCTGTGGAAAGTTCTTCAGGGCTCCCAGTGAGAGTGGCGTTCTGATCCCCTAGCCCATGATGCCTGTTTTCTATACAGTGAGTGTTAGACAATGGGATCACTGAAGAGAGGAACTGTGCTTTGTTTAACTTTGTTTATTTTTGTATACCCTATCCCTGGGATGTGCACAGTAAGGTCCCAATACATCCTGGCTGGATGATTGAATTAACTGTCGATAATACCCCATGCTTTCAGAAGCAAATGCAAATTCAGTCACAGACTACCTCTTACAAACAGTTTACTCCATAGGAGTCAGCATGATTCCCCACAGTTTTTTTGGATTGTTCTTATAAGCAGCTTGGATGGTTGCAGAATGCTTCTCAGTTCCCGGGTCTCCATATAACCGTGCTGCTTCCAAAGCAAGCCCTTTTTCTTTCCCAGTTAGCTCCTGACTCAGCTGAGCCTGTTGAAGAACCCCTGTAAGACTTCATTTCCTTGACTTAAGCTACAATTTTAGCCCAGCATATACCATCATTCATCACCACCATTCATTGCGGCATGCTGCTTATCTGTGTGCAGTCATTCCCTGGGCAAGAAATAATGCATTATTAACACAGCTTTATTATCAGGCCCAAGTTTGGCAGACAGAGCAACATCAGAGGATAATTGGAAGGACAGCTGATTTGTTAGCAAAATGTTGCTTTTTGGCTAACGAATCATTCTGATTTTTGCCCTGACAGCTCAGTAACAAGCTTGAGGACTACTTTGCTTCAGACCATTCAACTTTGACAAACCAGATATTAACTATAGCTAGAGCCGGCGATCTCTGGGGCTTATTGCGATTATGAACCTTATATGCAATTTTTTAAATCATTAGTTGAGACAAGGGGAGTCTGATGATGGAGGGGCGGATGACTGACAGTCTCCGTCGCTTTGTTTGCACACAAGGCAATAAACAGCTTCTGGGAGGACTAACCAGTCAGTGGAAGCTCTTTGCTGGGAAGATGTAGTAACAACAATAAAGGTTATTGCACTCAAACAACAGCCCTGTTCGAGAAGGAAAAGATAAGGTTGTCCTTTTGACTTCTATTTTAGAGGCTGGACGTCTTTTCACAACGGAGAACTAGACAGAAGTACAGGGAACACACCAGATGGAGAGAAAAACAAGGCAGGTGTCCTACGGCTTGGGTTCTCTTCCTGTGCTTTACTGGACTGTTGGTGCATTCAAGATTATCATACTAAGTGAAGTAAGTCAGACAGAGAAAGACAAATATCATATGATATCGCTTACACGTGGAATCTAAAAAAATGATACAAATGAACTTATTTACTAAACAGAAACAGACTCACAGACATAGAAAATAAATTTATGGTTACCAAAGGGAAACGGGGTGGGAATAAATTAGGAGTATGGGGTTAACATATACACACTACTATATATAACATATACACACTACCATATATAAAATAGATAATTAACCAGGGCCTACTGTATAACACAGGGAATGCTACTCAGTATTCTGCAATAACCTATGTGGAAAAAGAATCTGAAAAAGAATAGATATACGTATATGTACAACTAAATCACTTAGCTGTACACCTGAAGCTAACGCAACATTGAAAATCAACTCTACTCCAATATAAAACAGAGATTTTTAAAAAAGAATCTCATTGGAAGGTACATGCCCTTTCTTCTTACTCCTCCCCACTATTCAGAACAGCGATCTCAAAACCAGGTGGATAACATAAATTAGCGGAGCAGAAGGAAGTGGTAAAGACTGTGGTAAAATTACAAGTCAAATAACAGCACATCAGGGGGCCAGATTGTGTCATTTGGTTTACAGACCAAAGTCCAGGTCCTCAGTCTGGACACCCTTTCAATCTGGCCTGCACCTCTCCTGCCTCCTCTTTTTATATTTCTTTTGAATCCTCATGCCCCAGTCTAACTGGGATGTTCTTCAAATGTTCCCCACATTTTATCCCAGGAATGGCCTCTCTCGTGCAATTCACTTCTACATGTTCAAATCCTACCCACTCTCTGGATCTTGGTTTCTTTACTTGTCAAATTGGGGAAAAGAGGTGGATTAAATCAAAGTTAAGACCCTTTCTCGTCTTCCGTTCTGTGAGTCTGTGGCATTTTCACCAACCGCGGTTAGTATGTATATGATCTAGTTGCACTCTGGGGCCCTAACCCCATATTCTATTCTGCATCCCCCAGGTGGACACATTGCTGGGAGTCTTGCTGTCATCACAGACGCTGCCCATCTCTTAACTGACCTGACCAGTTTCCTGCTCAGTCTCTTCTCCTTGGGGTTGTCATCGAAACCCCCCTCCAAGCGGCTAACATTTGGATGGCACCGAGCAGGTACAGTTCATCAATTGAGCATTGACACAGAGTAATGCTGCAGAGTCAAACCGAGGATAAAAATGGAAGGGACAGTGCAAAGCCTTGTTTGAAAATCCCTTAGAGGCACATCTCTGGTTCACAGAGTGAAATAGATGTGTACGTGGTAATGTGCGTTCTCAATGCTAATTCCGCTAACAGCCAGATTAATGGCGCTACCTCTAACTCCAATGGGACAACAGGAACACATACATCACTTTAGCAAACACCCCAGTCCAAGAATCTCAGTGTGCGGTAACAGCCATGATACTATTCATTAAATGACTCGGCATCTGGGAGAGAGGGTGGGGTGAAGCTTCTACCATTTTGCAAAGTAAAGCAAAGAGAGTTGGAGAGATTGAAGAACTTCTTATAGGGGGGTTGGGGATAGAATATGGACTTTCCTGCTCACACAGCATTTAGCCATTCAGTGAATGGCTCAGCTGGATATCTTGTTCAATCAGCCATCAACAACAACAAGAAAAGGAGAAGGAGGAGGAAGAAGAGTCAATGAAAGTTTATTTTTCCTCTTTCTTAGGTCTGGTTCTTTGACGAGTGATAGCTTGCTCTTGTCTAGGAATGGGCCCAGGTATGATGAGGGTTTACTACCTGGGAAGCTTTTACTTTGGCTCATTTTTACAATCCACCCCTCTCTCCAACACACACTGTCACTCCACTTCTCCTCCTCTGTATTATTCCTTATATCAGCTGGAGGAGCTACTGGCTGAATGTACAAATCATGTGTACAAAGAGGTACAATTCCATATTTTCACACCAGTTGAGAAAATCAATGTGGAGGAGATCTGAGGGCAGAGCTTTGGGCAACATGCTAACACGGCCAGCCTTCACCGAAAGGTGCCAATAGACAGAGACCACAGCTTGTAGGCTGACAATTGTGGATTGTGGTTTTTCAAGTTTAGAATGATAGGAAGTTCTAATTTCATGTCAAACAACCTATCAACACAGGTGTTTTAGATTGCCTTTCCTTTAACACTGAGAGAGAGAGAGAGAGAGACAGAGAGAGAGAGAGACAGAAGGAGGGGTGAGGCAATAAACATCAATAAAAAGACTTGGTGACAATGTGATTTAAGATGCTTTTCAGTCCCTGAATAGGGCTACACTTGGAATACATGTACCTTTGGCTGAGCACCCATCATTTATCTGCATAAATTTTTACATGTATTTTACCCTTTATGACACCATTGGTCAAAGCTGCTTTGTAAACACAGGGAAGACTCAGAATTTAGATTGCTGCTTGAACTTTCTCATCCTGGTGATGGAAGTCTGTGAGCACTGACACTGTAGAAGACCAGGGCTGTTCAATAGGGCTTTCTGCTTCAAGGGAAATATTGTATAATAGATAATACAGTGTGGTCATGGAGCACTTTAGATGTGGCTAGTTCTACTGAAGAACTGGATTTTTAATTTTACTTATTTTAAATTTAAATAGCCACATGTGATTGATGGCTACCATATCAGGCAGCACCTCCATAGATATATAGGTGAAAATCAACTAGCACAAATCAACTAGCACATGTTTGTTTACATCAAACATGTAACTTCATGGATAACTTTGTTGAGGAAGAAGCTAAGTACAAAAAGTGAGTTTATGTAAAGATAATGGTAATACACTCACCCCAATGTTCATAGCAACATTATTTACAATTTCCAAGATACGGAAGTAACCAACAGCTGAGGGGATAAAGATGTAGTATATATATACACATATTTACATACGTATACATACACATACAATGGAATCCTACTCAGCCATAACAAGAATGAAATTTTGCCATTTGCAACAACACGGATGGACTTGGAGGGCATTATGCTAAGTGAAATAAGTCAGACAGAGAAAGACAAATACTCTGTGATATCACTTATATGTGGAATCTAAAAATTACAACAAACTAGTAAATATAACAAAACAGAAGCAGACTCACAGATGTAGAGAACAAACTAGTGGTTACCAGTGGGGAGGGGCAAGATAGGGGTAGGGGATTAAGAGCTACAAGCTATTATATATAAAATAAATAAGCTACAAGGATATATTGTACAACACAGGGAATCTAGCCAATATTTTATAATAACTATAAATGGAATATAACCTTTAAAAAGTTTGAATCACTATCTCATACACCTGAAATTTACATAACATTGTACATCAACCACACCTCAATTAAAAAAAAAATAGAGTGTTAAGTGGCCAATGAGACAGGGGGCATGTGAATATGGTAAAAATCATGAAAGTGTATGTAAATGACTGAAGTCTGGGAAATAATATGTTACATTGCTCTGCTTTAAAAGGGGGAAGGTCGGAATTATGAAATGTGCCCGACCACTGACTCACAGAATATTTCTAGAGCCTTGTAGGTTTTTAGAACCTATTTACAAGGTTGAGTGAAAGATCAAGGTGAGGTGTAAGGAACTTCTAAGTGAGCAAACATACTTCACTTAGAGGGAAGCCTGAACACTATCTTATCTTTAAATGTTCATGTAAATGTCTCCATTCTGACACTTCTTTTCCTTACTCTTGCTTGTAAAATGCAGTTAGAGTGTTGATATACCTTGGAGTTTGCCTCTGTGTTTATAATATGTTGGGTTGGCATATGAAACTCATTTTCATTAAGTCTCTGAAGGATTCCCTTTTTACTATTTTACAGTGCTGGCAAGTTGTAAGTGTTTTATGGCAAAATTAAGAGTTTCTAAACACGTTTTACTCTGTGTCCCATTATTTCATCTCCTAATAAGTTTCAATCATTTTAGCACCTGTTTAAATTAAAATCTCTCAGGAAAACAGCAAGGGTAGACAGCCATTAATATGCTTTAAAAATTTGCTGAAAATTACTTAGTAATATGGAGCATAATGAACTCAGACACTGGTGTTTTATGAATACAACATTAAAGTGTCTCATCTTAGTGCTAAAATCCATCCACACTTTTGCTTTGCGAATCACCGAGTGAGCTAGTGTGAAGCCTCTTTTTTTGGGGGGGAATGGAGCATTAATATCTTATGACTCTTGGGGAGGTTAAGGTGATTCACAAATTCTTTGTGTATGTGTGTCTGTGTGCATTTTGAATCCCTAGAGATCCTTGGTGCCCTGCTGTCCATCCTATGTGTCTGGGTGGTGACTGGTGTGTTGGTGTACCTAGCGTATGAACGCCTGCTGTACTCCAATTACCAGATCCAGGCGACCGTGATGATCATTGTTTCGAGCTGTGCGGTGGCAGCGAACATTATGTAAGTCACCCCACACACTGCCCGTGAAGCTTGTCTGGACATAGATTTGTGGGTTTGCTGTTGCTGCTATTGTTTGTTTTTAATTCCTCCACTTGTGAGGATGGTAGAGACCTGACAGAGTGTTCAAATGGCTCTAAGACTGAAAATAGGGCCGGTTGTGCTAGTTTAAGTTACAGTGTGTTTTAATATTGGCTTCTAATAGCTACCATTTTGAATGCTTCCTATGTGTCAGAGAATGCGCTGAGATCTTTTGATCTATTTACATTATCAAGCTCAATGTTCACAACACTCGTACCATACAGATTAGGAAATTGAAGCTCAGTGAGGTTAAATAAACTGCCAATGAGGCAGTGCAGAGCAGGATTTGAAAATAGACCCACCAAACCCAGAATTGAGCTTCTAGCCACTCTACTCTCTCACACAAATTGATGGTTCCATGTGGGATGTAACTTACTCCTATTCTTTTTGTTACATGAACACATTATGAGTTCCCAGAGACCTGGGTTGGAAGAGATAAATTTTATTTACTTCAGTCCCCTTTCTACTTTTGAATTCTCTTTTGCAATATCCCCATAAAGTGGTCATTAGTTTCATATATTTTAGCAGAATAATAAGGAATTTATTTCTCTCAAAAGCAGTCTATCTTATCTTTGCATCATTATGATTGCGTGAAAACTCTTAAGCTGTGCTAGCTAAACTCTCTCTTTAGTTTCCATCTCTTGGTCCATTCTCCCATCCAGGCAGTCTTAAATCATTCTTAGAGGAAATGTGATCATGCCCTGCTGGACATGTGATCATTGCCACACTGGTCTGGTCTTCCCAAATGAACTATCTGATTGCTCATGACAATGCGGAGCTGAAGCCAGGGCTTTGATTCTTTTTGGTTGATTTGATCTTTCCTATTTGATAGTCTGATTTTGGGCAACGTTACTTTAAACTCTATCTATCTATCTATCCATCCATCCATCCATCCATCTACCTACCTACCTATCATCTGTGGTAGTCACAATAAGGGTCCCTCAAAGATTTCCACATTCTAATCCTTGGAACCTCTGAATATGTCAACCTACATGGTAAGAGGAACTTTGCAAATGTGGTTAAGGATGGATCTTGAGAAGGGGAGACTATCCTGAATTATCCAGATAGGCCCAATGTAACCACAAAAGTCCTTATAAGAGGGAAGTATGAGGTCAGAGGGGAGAGAAGATGCTGCATTGCCGGCTTTGAAGGTGTAAGTGACCTCTAGAAGCTGGAAAAGGTAAGAAAATGAATTCTCCCCTAGAGCCTGCAGAAGGAATGCAGTCCTGCACACTCATTTTAGACTTCTGACTTCCAGAACTGTAAGATAATAAATTTATGTTGTTCTAAGCCACAAAGGCTTTGTGGTAATTTGTTACAGCAGCAATAGAAAACCATCCACGTATCACCTATCTTGCAATGTAACATGATACATTCAATGAGGTAGGTTCACGAATGGAAGAAGACAGTGACGAAGAATGGCATTTTAAACAGCGTTGTTTTGTTTTTGTTTTCTGAGAGCGGGCACAAAGGAATCCCTGGAATTAGAGGGTAGTCTGAGCGTGTGTACTTTGAATAAGTTCCTCCAGGCACTTTCATGTCCTTAGCTTGTACCTGCCTCAGTTCCTCATCCCTTGGTTTGGGACCCATTGCTCAAAATCTCTAAGCTAAACAATTAGAAGAGTGGTATCTGATCTGCTGTCCCTGACTAGATCACTATTTCTACCCAGTTAACTTGAAAATGTGTTTCATATTGGCCCTGGGAGAAAAAGTATGGGAAGATCAATGCAAATCTATCACTACTAGGAGACAAATAAGCCAGACCACATGTCCTGCTGACTGGGAGTCAATACCATCATCTTTGCATAAGAAGAACAATATGTCCCCAGGGCAGCAGGAACAATAAAGATGTTAATAATTTCCCGAGTCATATGTCGCACAGGTTGCGTGTACGCTGCATAAAGATGAAGAATGCACCCAGTTAACTACCACATAAATCTGGCACCTCGATGATCGAGTGTGACTTTCCAAATAGATACCATCCAAATTTTCTTTTTACTACCACTGCTTTCGAACTTCAACCCTAATACTACATGTGCTTTTCATGCTTACAAAGACCAGGGAATTGAAAAGCATTGATTTCCCTGTGCAAGCAGGAAGTTATTTATGGATAAGGATACTGAGTGACTCAAATGTTTACTCCCAGAACTGGGATTACAGGTTTCAAGTTCTGCTAGATGCTGTATTGTCTGACCGCAGAGATATCAGAACCATAATTTGGGAATAAATCTATTCCTTGGGAGCTCAAAATCAAGGTAGAAAGTTCTAACAGAAGTTGCTACGGGATTCTCGGATGAAGATTACGGAAAGCGCCTTAAGGCTAAGTTTTTCTCTGCCTGCAACATTTCCTAGCCTATTTAACTCTAGTATAACCTCTCAAATCCAACTCAATTGCCTTGTCTGTCTAACTAAATCAGAGTCCCCTGTTGTACTATCTGTAACACCAGTTCTTAATAGACTTAGTATAATTAGAATTTTCTATTTATGTGTGTCTTTCTAAAATCTCTGCCATCTCCATCATACTTAAAGCTACAATGGGGGAGGAACTACGTCTATTTTCACCTTTATGCCCCAAGCATTTAATAGTGCCTGGCATATAAGAATCCCTAAGTAAGTTTTCTTTTTAAATACAAAATGAGTAAAAGAATGGATAACAATGTGATGAGCATACATGGCAGACCTAGAAAGAAAGTCTATTAACTTCTTTCTAAGTCTGCCATGTATGCTAGGCATGTTAGGTTGTCTGAAGAACTTTAAATGGTAACTCCTAATTGAGGGTGAATTTCTGCCCAAACACTGACAATCTAAAAACTGTAAATTATGTAATGTTCACATCTTGGTGGATAGCAGTCTCTCCGCTTTGTGATGATGGCCTGAGATTTAACAGACACCTACCTGCAAATAGACTGGGATACATGGTACTGAAAAATTATTTTTTTAAACCTTTGTTCCAAAATGTACAGAAAGCGTTTCTAGGCAAAACATAAGAGATATTACTCCTGGACTTCCCTGGTGGCGCAGTGGTTAAGAATCCGCCTGCCAATGCAGGGGACACGGGTTTGAGCCCTGGTCCGGGAAGATCCCACATGCCGTGGAGCAACTAAGCCCGCGTGCCACAACTACGGAGCCTGCGCTCTAGAGCCCATGAGACACAACTACTGAGCCTGCGTGCTGCAATTACTGAGCCTGCGTGCTGCAACTACTGAAGCCCATGTGCCTAGAGCCTGTGCTCTGCAACAAGAGAAGCCACCACAACAAGGAGCCTGCGCACCACAATGAAGAAAGCCCGTGCACAGCAACGAAGACCCAACACAGCCAAAAATAAATAAATATATTAAAAAAAAAAAAAAAAAAAGAGAGATTACTCCTAAAGTTGTGGATAAACAGAATCAGGTACATAATTTATAGGGCCCACTATTAGTCTCTTTGACTTGGATTGGAGCTGTTAAATTATGCAATATGTTATATATACATATAACATTTATATACGTTATAATACATTAATATATTTCAGTCTCTTGATAAATAACTACATATACATAAGCACAGTACTCTCATCATTGGCCATTAGGGAATTATTCAAATTTCCAATTCTTATGGAAATGAACAAAATTAAGTAAAATAAAAGATTAAAAAAATCCAACTTTGAAGAAATTCACTACTTATTTTATTGTTTTCTGCTGCTTTTTTGCATTTGAAACCAGCACATTAATTAAGCTCCAACCAAAGCTCAGCTTTAAGCCTAGCTCAGTGCCTGACATTCAGTAGACCCTCAATAAATATTTCCCCTCCTCATTGTCAAATACTTGGCATTTACCTAAGAGGTGATGGTTTCCAGTTTTAAAATGAAACAGAGTAGAATTAATTAGATGGAAAAGAAAACTGAGGTGAATCTGCATTGTCTATCCTTGTGTGAACTTTTTTAAATTCCATGATACCCTTGTGTTCAAAATTAGTTCAAAATAGTCCACTATAAAGCATTAATGTTTCAACTCTTTGCCATTTTGGGTAATACATGCTGTCGTCAACTCCCCATTGTGCCGCACAGATTTTTAAGGGTTAGTCTCGTGGGCCAAGGACATTGCTTTTTCTTCCAGACTAAGTGTGATTTTGCACCAGAGACACCCTGGCCACAATCACAAAGAAGTGCAAGCTAATGCCAGTGTCAGAGCTGCTTTTGTACATGCCCCTGGAGATCTATTTCAGAGCATCAGTGTGTTAACCAGTGCGCTTATTATCTACTTTAAGGTGAGTATGTTTGAGTTTACTCACGGTCTTAGTGATTTTATAGATTAGGTGGTACAGAAGCTGACCCTCCATTATTAACTTAAATGAGGGTGGACAGCCGGTTTGCCTACACAAACTACTTTACAAGGTTTAAACAAAGAAACTTTCAAAGCTTGAAACCTTAGACTTTCCAAATTCCTAAGAGCTATGTCTTTAACTGTAGGGCTGCCTGTCTTTCAAGAAAGTAGTTCCTTCTGTTCTGCGGTTAAGATGGATTGCAACGGAACCATGAATAACTTAGGGTTCTTGGGTTGTAATCAACAGAAAAGATCTGTAGCTCACTTAAGCAAAAAGTAGACTCATTGGCTGAAATTTATTGGATGTACTCCTCTACAGAAATCAAGGTAGAATAAAGAGCAACTTTTGGTATCTAGATTTCAGAAACTATCCAACTTCTGTCCCAGGCACCATGATGAAATGAATGTGACTCAACTAATTTTTTTCCTGTTCTTGTCACTCTGCTGAAGATTCATATTTCTGGGAAATGGAGCCCAATTGACATAGGTTGGGTCTTGTATCTGCTCTTTGGCTGGGGAGGGTACAGCACCTGACTGACTCTCCCACCATGGGAGACAGGTAACTTATTTCCAAAAAGTCAGGGTGTCAATTGAAACTTGGAATAGATCCTGAGTGGGCCTCTGACCCCAAACAAATATTCACTACAAATCTCTATTTGGTAATACCAAGAACCAACAGAGTTGGGTAAGCGCGGAGGTAGGGGGGTAATGGAGGAGAGGAGTATATAGCTCTGTCTGTTCACATCACGACTGCCCAGTTAGCAAGGACTCTATTATTTTTAGTGGAAAATGAAAACATGTAAATAAAAATTACAAAGACATGTCTGAATTCAATTGGGCAAATCCTCACTAAAAGCTTTAAGTTTAAGACCAAATTGTTTAAAATTGTAGGGTGAGTGAAGTTTGAGAGTACTCTTACCAAGGTTATTCTTGCCGGGTTTCTTAGAAGTAATGAGGCACAAATTTTTCTGTGGCACCAGAACTTCATCAAGGGCAGAATAGCAGGTGTTTTACCCTGAGGCCAAGGGCTCCAGCGGTGAGAGAGCACAAGAATGAGGCCTCAGTACATATTCTTTGGACTGTATCAAAGATGCCTGCCTTGAGTATGTGTCATATTTAAGAGGGAAAGAAGTAAACTAACCCAGTCTGCCAAGACCAAGCTCTGGCTATACCTTGGTTACATGCAACCTCTGAACAAATGATACCCTTTCTTTTCATCATAATTAAGGATGAAAAGTCATTGAATGTTGTACAAATGTGTGCATATTTTCATCACATTCTCTGTACTTCTATTAATTTGAGAGAAGTTAAATCAGGCCTTTTGAGAGCGCACTCAAGGATATCTCTCTTTTTACTTCTTAAATTGTGGGGAGAGCATGTCCTATGGTCTCCCTTTCTTGAGTCACTGAGAGTTGAAAGCTTAGAAGAAGGACTGAGTCTTCAGGGAGTCTTGCCTCTGAGTTGGAGTTCAGTGTCAGGAGGGTGAATGGGTGACAGGGAGGGAAGGAAGCGTGAGGGTTTACTTATTTTATCCATCAGACTTTCCGCATGGGAGGCCTGGATTCAATTAACTGAAATCCCCATATTTTCTAGCCAGACTATAAAATGGCTGACCCGATCTGCACATTTGTCTTTTCCATCCTGGTTCTGGCCAGCACCATCACTATCTTAAAGGACTTCTCCATCTTACTCATGGAAGGTAGGAATGATTTTCTTATTATTCCCAGCATTTGTGTTTTCTCTTCCTTATAATCACAAAAGGGAATGGCCTCAAGGCATGCTCACTGTGAGTTTGCATTATAGGGAAAGTGTAAACTTACAAGAAATTTTTGTGAAAAAAAATATGATTTTTATTCAAGTGGGAATACATAAATAAAAAGGATTGGCTTCTGTTTTCTTCAGCAACTGTTAAATGATATGGCATAGTATAAAAACAATACGTACAAACACCAGAATGAGTGATTCAGTGAGGGAGATACAGCAAAAATATAAATTTATCCCTAAATATGTGGCAAATACCTAAGAAATATTGAATAAATCTATCCCTCAGGCAGCATTGTAGCTACTATGAAGGACTTGCCGAAAATGCTCATTAGACTAGGCCAGCAGTTCTCAGACAGTGGCATCAGAACCACTTGGAGGGTCTGATAAAACACAGACTGCTGGGCCCACCCAACAGTTCCTGAGACAGTAGGCCTGGGGCGAGGCCTGAGAATCTGAATTTTAACAAGACGTTGCCGCTGCTGGGCAGAGGCCCGTACTTTGAGAACCACTGGACTAGTCTCTTCATACCCCTGAAAGGGTTCTTCCATGAGGACACTGGGAGTGGTGCTTAGAAAATTCAATCACAACCGGAGATTTGCATCTTATCAAACATTCAAATGATCAAAAATAGGGCTTCCCGGGTGGCGCAGTGGTTGAGAGTCCGCCTGCCGATGCAGGGGACACGGGTTCGTGCCCTGGTCCGGGAAGATCCCACGTGCCGCGGAGCGGCTGGGCCCGTGAGCCATGGCCGCTGGGCCTGTGCGTCCGGAACCTGTGCTCCGCAACGGGAGAGGCCACAATGGTGAGAGGCCCGCGTACCGCAAAAAAAAAAAAAGAAAATAGCCATACGTCGGCTGAGCTTCTCTTTCCTGTCCAGCACATTTTGACCGAAGGTAGACACAGTCTCAGAGTACAGCTGCCTTCACGACAGCCCCCCCTTCCCTAGCTTAGCATTCATTGCTCAGTACACGTTTAAAGGTTTTGTTCTCAGAGGGCATGATAATCGTTGGTAGGTGATAATGTTGATTGACCACAGTGAAACAGAAAACGGAGTCAAACATCACTGAGTAACAAGTGAATGTCCTCGCTCAGAAGAGGACAATATTTGGTTTGTCAAGTCACAGATGCATCCATTTCCTTTTCTGAGGGCCAAGCACTGAGCTGCAGCTGTTACTGCTGTTACAGAACTTACTGACTTGAAGGTGGAGAGAAGACAAATGTGTGTACAATGTGAGATGACTACATTCCACTTTATCTCTCAGTACAGACGTTCTCTCATGATTATCTTTTTTTTATTTAAGCAAAAATGTAACTAATTATTCAAACTGGCAGGTAACTCCTATCTGGAAGATGCTTAATTTTTAAATTAGGTTTTCAAATTAGGTTAGCATAAAATAATACTTGTACTTGGTAAAATTTTTTTTAAAAAGATGGAAAGGTATAAAATGATAAGAAGAAGTCTCTCCATTTTTCTACCTTTGAATTCTCAGTCCCATTATTCAGGAGTAACACCTACTAATAAGTTGACATATATATATTTCCAAAAATATCTATGCATTTACACATATATGTACATGCAATATACATATATACATGTGTGTATATGTGTGTGTATATATATATATAGTGCATGTGTCTTTTTTACACAAACTAGGATTACATACATATTTTGTTCTGCACCTTACTTTTTTCAACTGGAGATCTTTCCATATTAGTACATACATAGATACACCTCATTCTTTTTCATGGATACAAAGTATTCTATTCTACTGTAAGCACGTATCACAATACCTGCTTATTGACAGACATTACAAATAATGCTGCAATTATATTTTTAGCAATTGTATATCTAACTATTCCTAGATAATAATATTCCTAGATAATAATCTAATAATTCCTAGAAGTGTATTGCTGTTTCAGAAGTTATGTGCATTTTCAAATTTGAAAGATATTGCCCTTTCTACCAAAGATACCATATCAATTTCTTTCTTACCAACAGCGTATGAGAGTGTTCATTTCCTCACATCGTCACCATCACTGGGTATTGTCAAACTGTTGATTCTCTTCTAATCTGATAGGTGAATATTATCTTACTGATTCCATACACAGGTCTTTAATTATGAAGAATACTGAGTGATTTTTCATATACTTATTATGAGTGATTTTTCATATACTTATTATGAGTGATTTTTCATATACTTATTATGAGTGATTTTTCATATACTTATTAGCCTCGGTAATTATTTTTTTGAAAACAAATCTGGGTATTTTCCTGGATACATTAATATTTTTGCAGGCTCTCCCCCAGAAAGAAAAAGCTTTCTAAGGTGTGATGAAACATTGAGGCCAATGGGAACATATCCTTTTGCTTGTCAATATTATTTCATAGAGAAAAATAAGTAACAGTGGACTCGCATTCTCCATAAAAGTCAAGTGATAAAGGAGGCAAGAGAAAAAGAGGTAGTGGGATCATGAGTTCATCTCAAGGGTCCTAGATGAATGACAGCAGGTCTTTAAAGGGTCAGATGAAACTCTCCAGAGATGACACATTGGGCATAATAGTCAACTTTGGGCTACAGTACGTGGAGTCTAGCATTTGCATGACACTCCACACGCAGAGCACGTACCTTAGAATCTGACATGCCACTTACCTATGTGGCCTTAGCAATTCTTCTTAACCTCTCTGACTCCCACTTTCTTCTCCAGTCAAACAGGAGTTGTAACACTCATTAACTAGCTCTTAAAGTTCTTATATTGAATAAAATAATCACTATAAATAAAGTGCTCAATACAAACCTTGACATGCAGCTTCTCAATAAAGGTGTTATTATTATGATGATGTAACATTTTCACCCACGACTCCATGCCCATTCTATGGCTAATCTGAGACAAGAACTTCTTTGTTTCTAGTACCCTGAGCTTTGTGCAGCTCACAGAGTAAAAAACCATGTTGACAAGTTCTATGAAATATGAAGTGGGACTGAGCTAAAGTCAAACTGTAGTAAATTTTAAGTTAGCCTCAAGGAGGAAATCACCATGAGCAAGGTTCTTAAATCCTGAAAAAGGAGAGTTAAGGATTCCCTATTCCTTTTTAGTAAGTGGTTCTCTACTAGCTGCTCATTACAGCCATCTGGGAAGCTTTTAAAAAATACTTATACCCAGGCCCTAGACCCAGAGATTTTGATTTAATAGGGGCTGGCTTTGATGTTTTTCAACATGCAGCCAAGCTTGAGAACCACTGTAAGGTAGAGCTGCCCAGTAGCTGGTAAATATTAGTGTAATGGTCCTCTACCTTGACTCAGTTAGAATCACCAAATGAGCTAAGCAAATACGGATGCTGGGTCTTATCCCCAGAGAATCTGACTTAATTGGTCTTGGGTGTAACCCAACAAATCATTTTAGAAATTTCTACATTTCCTGATCATTTTAGAAATCATCAGTATTTCTAAAAATCCCCGGTGACACTAATGTGCATCCAAGGGCAAGAGCCACTGTGAAAGCATATAGATTTCAGAGCCTCGTACATAGAAATTTTCTTCAGGAGCATTTTAATGGAGCCAAGGCATATTTATTTTTAACAAACACACCAGGTGTTTGTGATGTATGTATACAATTGAAGTGGAAGCTAAAAAGTGTTTATCCTTAGAAATCTCTTCTACAGCATCCTCTCTGGATCAACTTTAGTTGACAAGGATTCACCTATTGCATCAAATGGCTTTACCACGTCTGTACTAGTTGAGTTGATTTTTTTTTTAATTCTTATATCAAACCGATGTCTTCTATGATTTTAACCAACCATTGACTCAGGTCCTTACACTTTCATATCCTGTCATCTTCTATGTGACAATCCTTGCAATGTTTGAAAACATTAATCCTACTTCCCTTAGCCTTCTCATCTCGAGGCTAGAGATACCCCAGTTCCTTCAGCCCCAAAGGATAGCTGATTGGCTGCCAGACTTCCCACCTTCCTGTGTGTCCCACACTGTTCCTTTAGAAACAAGGATGAAAGTCAAACTACTACATTCTGTGGCCCTAATATTAAACCCTAAGATACCTAAAATAATAGAAGTTCTACAGACTGAATAATGAGATGGTATTACAACATTAGGATCCCCTATTAACACCGTTCACTAAGTGACCTGTTGGATAACTAACACTTGTATAGCAGTAGAGTTTTCAAAGGACAGATTATTTTCTGAGATATTTTCAGAGTCCCCAAAGGACTCTGTTAACTACATATTGTTCTTATCATCCCTATTTTACTACAAATGTTCTAAGGATTCGACAAGTTCCAAGAGTTGGGTAGATTCACAATAGTTGTAGTCAGATGCCAACCCGCGATAATCTGATACCAAATCCCATGTGACTTCCTTTTGCTTTCCAGATAATTTCAAAGACAACTGGGTAAACCATACACTCTGAAAATGAAGGGTGATGACTGTTGTTGATGATTGCCTAGTAAAATCTGCAAATATTCTTTGTGAACCTGTGATTGATGGTAAAACCTCTGAAATAGTCGGGTGAATCTGCTTTGTAAATATTTGAAATAAGAAACCATAAATGGAGAGGGCAAGTTAATAATTTACTAAGGGCTTTCTGTCCTCAATTGGCCATTGCACTGAGCTGTATTTAGTGAGATAACAACAGCCTCCCACTCTGTCCTCTTGGCAGGTGTGCCAAAGAACCTGAGTTACAATGGTGTGAAGGAGCTCATTTTAGCGGTGGATGGGGTGGTGTCTGTGCACAGCTTGCACGTCTGGTCGCTAACAATGAACCAAGTGATTCTCTCAGCTCACGTTACTGCAGGTCAGTGAGTTTTGTAAACACCCTGGACGAAATTCAGTCCTTGTCCTGTAAAGTCCGTAGTTTCCCTCCTTTTGGTAGAGGAGCCCTTGGTGTCTGTTGCCCCTGCCAAAACAACTGTAAAGTGTTTTGTGTGACCAAGGGCCTTTGAAAATCGTCCCCCTTGCCAGTGTCGTCGTGGCAACAGTGATACTTATGACAACCCTGGAGGCCGACTGCAGAGGGTTAGAGAGTAGAACAAAAGGCTAAAAGGCCACCCAAACTTCAAGGCCTTAAACTCTGTTTGACTTGATGTCCTATCGGTTAAATAAGAGGAAGAATTTAAGAAGAAATCTTCATTGAGTATCTTTGGTGTGTAAGATGCTTTGCCTATCACCAAAGAGAGAAAGATGGTCCCATCCTTAAGGTTCTAAAAAGTTAAAAGATATTCTAGTCAGAATTAATGGTGGTTCCTTTACTGAATGGTTAGAAATTCTGTAACCATGTGAGATAACTCTTAGGATTTGGGGTTTATCCCCAAAACTACTTTTTCAAGTAGAAGGTGATTTTGTTCGTGATACATCCTAGGGCTGAGAAAATGGGCACTGCCTCGGGAGACGGCTCAGGCTAAGGATGACATATTAGGCTGCTAAGAAATCACTCATGAAGTTACTTAGAGGCCGAGAACAGAAGAGTCATTTGAGGACTGTGCTTTCCCAGACATCCTCAGCTTTGCTGAGAAGCATGGATCGGGCTGCAGGGAATTTACAGCCTCTACTACACCGATATTTCACTGCAAATGGAAGAATCTAGTAAACAATCAGGTTACTACGGAGGGAACTTTACAGCCTCCTGATACCTTTGGGGACAAGAGAAAAGATGGCAGTGAGGTCTGCTGCTCTAAATGCTTCCTGGCTCTTGTCACTGTCCTTGATATAAATTCTGATTAGCTATAAGGGTGGCAACCCAGAGAACCCAGGGAACTGGTGAGCAGGGCTGTATAAGAAATAATAGTTTTGACTTGGCTTTTTCATGGCTTATCTCCACTTTCATAGTCAGCTCCTAGGAGCGCCAGACTCCAGAGAGGCTGTGGGCGAGAAGAGTTCCCAGAGTGACGGGGTGCTTTGCAGCACTAGGATGTCCCCTGTCTTGTCTGTGTGAATGTAGCTGATTGTCAGAGCCATCATGGCTCCTTCTGAGTGCACTGCCTGTGCCCCAGCCCACCAGGTCAAAGACAAAAGCTGGAGATGAGACGTCGCCCCTGTGTGTACAAATCAGTGCCAATCTCACTGTGGTTCTTTATCAACAGCAGCCAGCCGGGACAGCCAGGTCGTTCGGAGAGAAATTGCGAAAGCTCTCAGCAATAGCTTTCCTGTGCCCTCACTCACCATTCAGATGGAACCTCTAGCCGACCAAGACCCCGACTGCCGTTTCTGTGAAGATCCCCTGGACTAGCTCAGTCGCACTGCCATCTCCCCAAGTTCGATGGGCCACTACGTGCTGCTCCGCAGTTCCTAAGAAACCAAAGGAAGAAGTTTGAGAAATTCATGATACAGTTCAATGCACGTTTTATCCTTCTTCATTTAGCTCCATCCTCCGTGAATGAAAATGCGTTTAGATTCATCAGTCCATTGGATTATCAACCCATCTGTAGCTGTGTTCAATTCCAGGAATGTGTGTATAGATTATTCCTGACTCGGGGGTGGGGGGGGGGGCTGAAATAACAGCTGTTTGTAACCACAGGTGATAAAAAGTTCACCTCCTTTCAGTAACGCATCCCGAGGCTGAGTGGGTAAAGCTGAACTCACGAAAGTCCTATCAAGAATCAGCGTCAAGGAAGGAGTCACAGATTTTTTCCGAAACACGAAAAGCAAAACTGACAGGAGCCAAGTCAGGGGTAAAAGAGAATGTGGGGGTCTAGTACTCCCTTAGAGCTTGACTTTCCCCCTAAGCTGTAATATAATTGGGGGCATTCTCTTTCTACTCCTTGTCAATATCACTATTCACTAAATGGGATAGAATTCCCTCTCTTTATCTTGCTTGCATACTATACTATGTCTGAAACTGCTGAATTATATTTTACTTCCCTGTATAAAAGGCACCTGTACAAATGAAAAATGAGGAAACTGCTGCTTTTTGAGGGTTTTCATATGGTGTGGCCTAATAATAAAAGAAAACGAGGAGGCACAGAGAGGCAGAGTATTTACCTCAAGTCACATGGAAAATAATTTAGTCAAAGAATTAAGATAAGAGCTCCCAGGTCTTGAGTAATATCTATGGAGCACCAATTATTGTCCTAGTTGGCTCTTATCTTATACTGGGCTCTTTAGATATGTCCTCTTATTTCATTCTAATGATACCTTTAAAAAGTTCAAATTAATACCATCGTTGTATAGATATGGGTGTAAACGTTAGGTAAAGTAACCAACGTCATTTATTCATTCATTTAAAAATACTTTTCGATGCAGGCTATGGGCTGAGCATTGGGTAAACCAAGCTGACATGGCCTTTGCCCTCACAGAACTGTTTCCCCTATGTGGGGAGCCGGGCATTATACTAATAAACACCACCAAGAATGTACTACAAATAGCAGCAGGTGATATGAAAGAAGAGGCTGACTGAGATTGGGGGAGGTCAATGGAGGGCCTCTCTGAAGAAATGGCATCCAAGTTGAGACCTGAACGAAAAGACAGGTGATAGCCAAATGCATTGTAGAGGGAAGCACATTCTAGAAGAAGCCAGAGAATGAGTGGACACCCTGAAGAAAGAACTGGGTGCATTTGAGGAATTGAGGAAGGTCCCTGTGGCTGGAGGGTACTAAGTGAAGGACGAGTTAAAGAATATGAAGGACCAGAGCCCGAGGAATAAGCAAGTCCAAGTTAGAAAGTAGCTGAAACCAGATCTAACTTGGCCAAAATCCCATCTACACTTTCTCTTTGAACACTTTTTTTTTTTGGCTGTTTCTTTTTGGCCAAGTAATCTGCATTGACAATCAACCATTATTTCAGAAGTGCCTGATAAAGACGAGCCTACATTCCTCCAAGAATGGGATGAATAAATTGCTGAGTTTAAAAGTAAAGGCATGGCAATGCTTCTGTAATGTATCCTGTCTTAGGTAGCACTAAATTTGTATCTTGTCTACCCAAAAGTCTGGCGAAAGAAAGAGGAAACCTAAACTAATGGAAGTGGTTGTAGACTGACCTACCAAAAGACCTTGCCCCCAGAGACCCTGAATTATACCAGTGACAATGGGGACATGAAAGGGAGAGAGGAGTGACATGGTGGAAACAGGGGACTCTGTGGTGGAGGAATGAATGTGAGAGGGAATTAGAAACCCTGGTGTGAGTCCCCTTCCGCTGCCTTCCAGATCTGTGACCTTCAGGGGCTACTCCATTTCTCTGAGCTTTAGATTCTTCATCTGAAGATAGGGATTATATTTTCATCAATGGGTTTCTGTTAGAATGACATGGGATAATTTCTGTTAGAATTACATGGGATAATGTAAAGAACAAGGTTCCTGGGACTTCCCTGGTGGTCCAGTGGTTAAGACTCCGAGCTCCCAATGCAGGGGGCCTGGGTTCAATCCCTGGTCAGGGAACTAGATCGTGCGTGCCGCAACTAAGAAGCCCGCGTGCCGCAACTAAAAGATCCCACATGTGCCAACGAAGATCCCATGTGCTGCAACTAAGACCCGGCACAGCCAAATAAATAAATATTAAAAACAAGAACACGGTTCTTTGTGTGGTAAAAAGTGAGTGCCCCATAGATATTCTTTCCAATCCAGGATTTCTCAACCTTGGCGTTATTGATATTTGGGGCTGGATCAACTCTTTGTTGTGGACGAACTGTTCCAACAACAGCAAAAAGTTGTTTCCGTGCATCATAGGATGTTTAGCAGCATCCCTGGGCTCTACCCACTAACTACTACTAGCACTCTCCAACACACACACACATCACACACACACACGCACACACACACACACTTATAGACTAAAAGGGAAAAATACAGCAGTTGAGTGGGGCATGGAGGTCTTGGCCCTCAGGATGGCTGCCTTTTGACAAGAAGCCAATGGGATAAGAGGAAGTAATTTGAGGCTGCTCTTTACATTCCAGGTCCACTTCTGTTCACTTTCCAGATCCTCCAACAAGGGGACAGGAGTATTTAACATGATTTGTCTGAGACTAGGACGTTCTTTGGGCTGTGGTTTTCTCCTAGGCAGGGTTACTGTGTCTCAGAGCCAGGGACACATGATCTCGTTTTTCCTCTCCTTGTCTCATGGTAAATAAACCCAGGCACACAGTATGTCTCCTTGGTCCAGGCCAGGCATGCTTCTCTTCTTTTCTTTTCCAACTCCCCTGAGCAGAGAGCTGAGTGGGTAAGTTAGGCCAAGGCCTTTTGTGCAGATCTGGCCATCCATCTTTCCTTCCCACCCCGTCTTTGCACAGGGGGAATTGAATGCGCTGGTCTCAAGATTTAGATTTAAGTAGTAGGAAGGAAATGGAAGGCTCACTTCAGCCTCCAGCTGGAGCACTGTGTTCTGAATGTGGAAACATTTCACTGGGTTATTGGATCTTGCCTCAGATATTAAGGACGCACTATTTTGATTTGTATTCTTCTATTATTCTTTGTGTGGCTCTCACCTGTGGAGAGTCAAATAAAGATGTGCAGGCCTCAGTGGGTCTGGTTTGGAACCTGAACTTCTGTAGTTTTTAACATACCCGGAGATGATTCTAAAGAACAGCTGGAGTCTAGAAGAACCTCAGCCAAAGGAGGTCACTAAGTGGGGGATTGAGACACATACCCAGATACCTATAATAATTTCTCAAGTTACAGCCATGTGGATGGGGTACGAAGGGAGCATAGAGTGGTGGGGATTGCAGTGTGGACATGGCCATTGAGACTTCATGCCATTGAGATGACAGCCATGCTAGACTTTGAATTATATATGCAGGTCCTCCAGGCAGATGAATAAAAGGGCATTTGAGACCAAGGGAGGACTATGTGTAAGTCATGCTTGTGTTTCTCTGCTGGTTTTTAATTTGAAAAGCAGAATATATGTGGCAAAGAAAACGATCAACTCCGTGATGTTTAAAACGATGTAATTTTTGCTACTTTGTCATTATTAATATTGAGGAGAACAGGAGTACTGCCTTTGATGATTTTTATGTCATTGTCAGCGTCTAGCAGGGTGCTGGAAACCCAGCAGGCGTTAATAATTGCTGAGGCAATGACTCTGGGGCTATATGTGGGCCCTGTCATTATTTTTCATTTACATTTGTATTTTTCTGAAACTTTGAGGGCCAAGAAAACATTGACTTCGACTGAGGAGGTCACATCTGTGCCATCTCTGCAAATCAATCAGCACCACTGAAAGAGCTACTTAGCAATCTGCTGACGGCTCACCCTCCTCAGTGGAGACAGGCAGACATGTCCCACACCTCAGGAAGCACGCTTAGGCAACCAGAATGAGGGGCACTCAGGTTCCTAGTGGCTCCTGCCTCAGCTGGTTCTCGGAACAGAAGGGATGGTTCACGCCAACTCACGTCTCCTGTCTGAAGGGCCGCTGAATGGTTTCGCTTTTCTATATTTCGTACAGGACAGAGTTCTAAAGGACAGATGACCTGGCAAACACACAAGTTCTAGTGGCATTGTCTGCTCTGCTTTTTTTTTGAAATCGTGTTAATCTTCGATTTTATGTCAGAAACACATTGAATGCCAGGTAATCATAAGGGAGATGGACTTGTACGTCAACCAAAAGAATGGCCCATGGCTCCAAGCCATTTCTACTATGCCCCTGAAACTCTACTTCTTTAGTTGACTAGATTGAAAACTCTGCATAGTAGATGTTTTTGTGTTAAAGTCAAGACAATCTGCAATGGGGATTTTAAGGATTTGAGATGAAAGAACAGCTGCCACCAAAGGACTTCATGTGCCAGACATCACTATTGAAGGTCTGTTGCTCCCTTTTCCCCCTCCTTGGCACGGTCAGAACTCCAGGCCATTGAAGTTACTGGAATAGTGAATTCTTTACTTCGTGGCATTGTACTCTCTCTGGCTATTGAAACATTAATGATCTTTCATGACTTTCAAAGCAACATGCTTTATTCAGCAGAATACTAAAATCAGGCCAATTGTACTGCCGCTCCCCTCCATCCTTAATATGCCTCACTGTCATCCAGTACCCAGTCAAGATTTATCTAGGACTCTATGGTGATGTTAGGGCCCATAAAAGAAATTTATGGGTTCCATATGTTTGGTTAGAGATGGAAAATGGGAATGTTGAAGGACATGAAGGAAAGAATGCTTATCCTTTGAACAGCAGTTCTGTCAACTGCCTGAGCTTGAATCTTAGTTCTTCCCTTTTTAGCTGTGACCTCAAGCTAGTTACTTAAATACTCTGTCCCTGTTTCTGATCAGCAAAACTTCCCTATTCAGAGGCATGAGAATTTAATAAATGAGGACACTTAAGGAAGTTGCATTTGTGCACAGCAGGTAGTTAGCACTCAGTAAATCTTAACTGTTATTTACTGTTATGTACAAAATGAGTATGTATGCATGTGTGCACAGAGATTTTTTTTAACATCTTTATTGGAGCATAATTGCTTTACAATGGTGTGTTAGTTTCTGTTTCATAACGAAGTGAATCAGCTATACATATATCCCCGTATCTCCTATATCATGCCAACTTTTAAAAGGTTTTGAGTCATCAACACACTCCCACAAGAGAATGGCCAAATTATTGGTGAGAATTAAACAGGGCTTTCTCTCACAGGGAGCGACTGAGGCTTGCTGAGATGAAGCCTTGTCTGAGAGAGTGTTACCTAGTAAGAGAGTCCTGGATTCATTAAAATAGTTAAGTCCCTTTCTGACATGCTTTGAAAACTTCTACTTTTATCTTTGAAGTAAAAGCTGAATGAGTCACTCAAAGTGCGTTTGTTAGCGAAGTCTAACTGTCCAGTTCAACGAAGGCAGAGCCACAGACCCCCTAGACCTTGTAACCTGTTCCTATGAAACATCACTTCCTTGGTTTCTTGGTGTCTCTTTCTCTCATGGAGTTGAGACTTGCTCTAACCAGGTGCACTTCCTTCTGCTGGCCTCTAAATTGTCATTGTCATATTCAGATCATTTACTTACCTGTTAAATTTTGCAAGCCAACAAAGGCCTTTAGCACTCTGGTGTCAAAAAAAAGTGCTCCTGGGCATATACTTTTTATAGATTCTTGGAGAATGCTGCTCTCCTGCGCCATCCCCACCCAATGAAACGGACGCCAGAGAACCCAGCCAAGAGACAGACCTCATTTTCTGCAATTAGCTTTCAAGTACCTTAAGGAAATGATTTTCTCAGCTCATCTCCCTGTACTCCCTGTTTGGGATCACAGGGCCAACTGCTTAGATGACTAATTACAGAAATCATTAAAGGCACCAAGCAAATGTTGTCTTTGAATACCCGCCTCCCCGGTTTTACAAGTCCTGCTCGCCCTGAAAGTGAGGAAGCCACTTAATAGTCGAGCGCAGGCGGATGTCAAAAAAACGGTGACCGTGTGTGGTTCAGTTTCCTAACTTTCAGATTTCACACTTCGTGTTTGTCATCCTGTTACTGGGCATCTGTTTAAATTCTATTTTAAAATGTTAATATATGTTTAAAACAAAATGAGGAAAAAGAGAATTTGGGTTAAGTCATCATCTTTTGATCACTAAAATCATGACAGAAAATGTTTCTCATGACACCCATCCGGACTGTATTGAGAATACACACATCCACTCTCAGGCTTTTATTGGAGGGAAGAACCCATTTGAGGAGCAGATTAGTCTAAGAGAGATCAAAGGTGACCTAAGAATCAGAGGCACTTCTGAAATCGTCCTGGTCATTGCTATGAAGCCCCAGTGGGGGAAGAGGATGGTGGTCAGAGGCTATGGTAGCCCTTCACAGTTGTAAAAAATCAAACACACTTGTGCTTCTTCAACCATAAAGGCCAGGAAGTGATGAGAGGTGTCAAACTGAATTGCACCCTTTTCAGGTATGTCAAGCAAGACCCAGGAGAGAAGGTATCAATATAATTGCCCTATATTTCCTTTCTTCAAAGGGGTACCCATTTGCTGCAAACATAATTGTCCTATTTGCAGCCATTAAAACCACGTGGTTGATGTACACAGTCCAATGGCACCGTCACATGCTATTTCCCTAGACCTGTCGAGTCTAGGAGTGTTTTGGGGTACTACAGAAGAAGAAAGGGTGCCAGCTGCACTGAAGATACTATAAACCATGGTGAGTTAACCTGTACAATGGAATCAGCTTCAGATGTGACCTTGGGGTCTTCTTTGAAGTTGAACCGAATTCTTCAAATGGGATTCAGCAGGAACTTCATAGACCAATACCCTGTTTCTTTTCCATCCCCTCCCCTATTTTTTTTTTTTTTTTTTTTTACAGAGATGAATAGGGGATTTTCTTTGGCCTCTATATGGGATTTATCAACAAGAATTTCTTTTACTGTCCCGTTCTCCACTCCAAATGTGTCTCTGACATGGCAGAAGCCACAACCAGAAACATATGAGTGCTCTGTGTTGACGTTTCATTAGAGCAATACCTTCTATGAGTAATTAATAGCCCAGAAAGGTGAGGCCTCCTTTTCTGGTTTCCACCTTCTCACAGAGTTCAGCACCTTGTATGAATCTGGATGAGGAAAGGACAGCTCAGATTTCCCTGGCTCAGTAAGCCCTGAATTCATAAATAAGAAGCAGGTTCTTCTTCCATTCAATCTCTAATCCTTTATAAACAGAAAACCACGGAGAAGGTTTTTCAGGATCTTAGATGAGATCATCTACCCAAAGTTATCTACAGATTCAATGTAACTAATATCAAAATTCCATCGCAATTTATCACAGAAATAGAAAAAGCAATCTTAAAATTCATATGGAAGCACAAAAGAGCCTAAAGAGCCAAACTAATCTCGAGCAAAACAGAGCTGTAGGCATTACGCTTCCTGATTTCAAAATATATCGCAAAGCAACAGGAATCAACAGTATGGTACTGGCATAAAAACAGACATTTGACCAATGCAATAGAATAGAGACCCCCGAAATAAATCCATGCATTTATGGTCAACTGATCTTTGGTAAGGTACCAAGAACACACAATTTGGAAAGGATAGTCTCTTTAATGATATTGGGGAAACTGTGCCTTTATCTCACAGTGTGTACAAAAATCAACTCAAAATGGATTACAGACTTAGAGGTAAGACCAGAAATTGTAAAACGACTTGAAGAAAACATAGGGAAAAGGCTTGACATTGGTTTGGGCAATAACTTTTTTGGATATAACCTCAAAAGGAGTTATAATGCAAATCTGTAGGATCTGTATTTAAAGCAAATTGCATTGAGATAATGCATCTAAAATGCTTAGCCTGTTAAGCTAAAAAAGTGCCTGTTTTGCTAGGGCACTAGCCCAGATAATAAGGTAAGTGTAAATTACTTTCCTATTGTGCACAGAAATAGAATAAACTGGGAAAGTGGAGATATGCGGTGGAGAATGGGATATGGTAGAGAGAAGGGTAAGAGGTTGAGGATAATAGAGTAAAACTGATTCTTAAGTTACACATATCCTGGATGGAGGACATCAAAATAATGTGATGCAAGTGTAGTAAAAGACGGCTGTTTCCCTCCATTCTTAGCAAAGTCAAATAGAAATTGGGGTATTTTAAACACTAATGCCAATGTAGGGCAGAATTTAAGTCACCTAAAGCTGCCTTTGCTTTTTCACCCACTTGTTTATTTAATGAGATTTTAAGGGTTAATAGGTGCCAGGCTCTGTGACTGACACGGGGATCCAGGAGTGATGATGATACTCACATTCTAGTAGGGGATATGGACGATAAAGATATAAACAAAGACCTAAGTAAGACATTTTTCAGGTGGCGTAAGTAGTAAGAAGAAGACGAAAGCAGATGATACGGCAATGACTGGCGTGGGCTAGAGGGCGGCAGTTATCTATACAGGGTGATCATGTAGGTCCTTTATGAGTAGATGGCATCTGGGCTGAGCCCGGATGTTAGGAAGGAGCCAGCCATGCAAAATGGTGGAGGAAAGGGGAGGGCAGCATGTGCAAAGGCCCGAGGCAGGAAGGACTTGGCATGTTTGAAGAAAAGAAGTCAGTGCACCTGAGCATATGAGCAAGGCCAGGGAGAGAGGGACATGCTGGGCTGGGCTGTCAAGGAACAAAGCTGGAATTTTAGTAAATGCAAAGATCTCCACTGGATGGAAAGGGGAACTGCACCAGAAACTTGGCCTGCTACGGCTCTGTAGCTTTGCGCTTTGTGTTTTTGCAAAATACATTTTCAGACAAATTCATCAAAGATTTACCAAGTATCAAAAAATCCTTTGTAAAGAAACGCTCCATTTTTACACACACACACACACACACGCACACACGGAGAAACTGAAACACTACACTCAGCGAAACACCCCCCATGATCAGTGCAAGGAGAATCATCAGGTGGAAGGGGGAGACAGGACGACTAGATGACCAGTAAAACGCCACGCTCCTGGGATGCAGCTCTCCTTTGGAGCTCTTCTCCTATCTGCCTTCACAAACATTTAAACAAGATTATGATAAAATAAACCCCAAAATGGTTTTCTTTTTCCCTTTGTTTTGTTTTGTTTTGTTTTGGCTTTTAAGGCAGGAATTCCTCCTCTGAGTCTGTAGGAGCTGTCCCTTTCCTTCATGCAGTCACCAAGGAAAAGGCATGATATCCAGACAATCCCCACCACTGACTCTAAGGCCCATATCTTATCCATACCTGATCTGGGACAATCTTGGCCTTTCTCCAGAGAAGCTATTTTAAAGTTTATTATTTACAAACCTTGTTGCCTTTTAAACAATTACATTCTGAACATATACATCATACACAGGGTTAAATGCTAGACTGCCCAGTTGAGGTCATCTGGCCTGATTTCACCTTCCAGTTTCACCTATGATCACTGTTCACAAGTATCCTATACGGAGAGTCTCCCCTGTTCACAAGCAGGCTTTCACAGTTCACGGCTCTATGCTTTGGCTCATTTCCCTTCCTGAGCTGCCCTCTCTTCCTTCTTCCCCCTCCCCAAAAATCTCATAGTCTACAGATTTCCAATTATAAGACAAATAAGTTCTGGGGATGTAATGTACAGTAGCGTGACTATAGTTAACAATACTGTATTGTATATTTGAAATCTGCTAAAAGAGTAGATCTTAAAAGTTCTCATTACAAGAAAATGTGACTATGTTGATGTTAACTAAACTCATTATGGTGATCATTTTGCGACATATACATATATCCAATCATTATGTTATACACCTTAAACTTATAAAATATGGTATGTCAATTACACCTCAATAAAACTGGAAGAAAACCACCACAACAAAAACTCTCCTATTCAGCCTCCAAAGTCTTGCCGAAGATTGACTCTGAAGTTTTTCCATCTTCCTCTTTCAGAAGTTAGTTCCTCCATCTTCCTTGTTTATTCAACACTTTGTAGGAACTTATCACATTCCACAAAAAATATTTATTTACATAAATATTTAAATTTTGACTTTCCCAGTTAGATTTTGAGCCCCTCAAAAGCAGTGATCTTTAGCTTATTTGGCTTTTTATCCTCCCCTAGAAACTGTCATTGTGCTTAGCATCTAAGTAATCGTGGGATAGCTTGTCAAATGAATAGTAATGGAATATAAGTGCAGTGCAGGGAGATGAGAATAGGTGATAGGAAGTGTAACAGGACAGGTGTCAACACAGCCAGTTCTGTCCTTGGAAATTAATCACAGCTAACTCTGGAGTTCTGTCTCCCCACAAGTAAAATGGGAATAAGAATCTCCCTTCCGTTGTTACAGAGACCAAATGGGATAGCATAGGTGAAAGCACTTTATGAACTGTAAACCATCACATAATCAGCAGATATTATTATTAACTGCAGTGGTTACTGCATGGCACTCTGTTGTAGAAATTATACAACAGATTTACCTGTGTCCACAAGAATATAGCTGCCTCCCCTCCCCAGCCTTCAACTACCGAAAACATAGACACTCACATACACACTTTTTGCTTGTCTGAGTTGTGGAGAATCGCTTATTGAGATCTTCCTGTAAGACTACTTGACTGAGGGGCTGCAAACACAAATCCATGGAGGCTGAGAAATAATTCTTCTGGTAGTAACTGTTGTTCTCATTTCAGCAAACATTGACCGAGCAGCTTTATACGCCTGGCACCGTATCTGGGGAACTAAAGGTAATTCAATGGAAAATAAGGCAGAGTCTTCTCAAGTCCCCCGGCCCCTGCCCCAGCACTGCAGGCCAACTTCATAATACAGGGTTTTAATATAAAGGTCCTGCTTAACTTTTTGTGAGCATGTTGGCACAATTAGACTTCTCTGAATGCCATTTACCTGGCTGAAGCAGGTAAAGAGAGCAACTACAGGATGCATTTTGTGACTTAGAATAGAATCTTATCACTAATAAACATGATAGAGGAGACAGCTTCTGTACTACTGTTATGTTGGAATTCAGGACACCCTTGGCCTTCAGACAATTTTTAGAAGTGTTGGAAGTCGAGGGCTGGGTGGTTCTAGAAGGTACAATTGGTTCAAAAAAGCTTGACCACTTTCCTAACAAGAAAAGGAATCTGGTACCTGTTCCAGGAGAAGTATTATTGGAGTGACAAAGCCATAAACCGCCAAACGCGTCTCTTAAAGTGAGAGTTTGGCAGTGGTGTTTATTCAAATTAGGGGTTTTGCTTTATTATAAAGGAAGAGTCTCTGTTTTCCAGTGGATCAATCCAGCTGACAGGAGTGAGATGAGGCAGAAGAAAACTCAGCCTCCTGATTGATGTGCGCATCTATATATCACATACCTCTTTAGGAGGAATTAGCATCTTAGACAGGAGGGCTGGGGGAATGTTAATGTTAAGTTGATTAGAAGCCAAATAACTTGGCTTAGTCAGAGCCCCTACAGGTTTCCTGAGAGCCCTGACTGCACTGGTCCAGATGGTCTTTTTTGGCTATGCTACCCTCAACCACACATCCAGCCAGCTTCATGCTCCCAGCTCAACTCAGAGCAGGAGGGGCTGCCCCTACCTCCTCCTGTGCCCCACAAATGCTGCACCATCTCAGTGCTCAGTCAATATTAAATAATCAAAGTAGCAATAACAGCCCAAACTTGGCATATCCCTTCAAAAGTCTTGGACAGGGGACAGGAGATACTGAATTGACGGCTGGAAGGAGAGAATAGGGTCCAACCTTTTCCTCATTATAAAGGATAATCATAATAGTGATATATTGTTGATATAATATCGATAATGACATTAATAGGGCCTGGCAAGGTGTCAGGTACTGGGCTAAGAAATTAAATACATTTTCTTATTTGACCCTCAACCAAATTTCATGATGTATGTATGATAACCTCCACGTTACAGATGGGAAACAGTCCAAACTGTATGAGTGACCTTCCCAAACCTAGCATGTAATAGAACTAAGATGCAAACCCAGGTTTGTGACATTCCAAAACACATGCTCTAAAACTTTACTTTATAACCCTGCCCCCGCCCCAGCTCATTATGGCTACAGGAATAACATGAAAAATGACTTGAAGGTCAAGAGGGGCCTTCAACTCCCTCATTTGTCACCAAAGGAGAAACATTTCTCGGTGAGGTAACGAGATGGGGGCTGGAGTGAGCAGACTAGAAGCGAAGAAAGTCAAGTGATGCTATTTTTTTTTTTTTTTTTTTTGCATTCTGTCTCTTGGACCCACTACCCTGAGGAGTGGTGAATTTTGCCTCATTTGAGAATGGCAATTATACTAGTCATAATGGCGATGATGATGACCACATAGCTTCAGAGAAAATTTTCTCAACTGTCGAATAATACTCGAAAGATTATCAAGGTTCATTAGCTATAGAATTATAAATGCAACTCACACATGCAATGTCCTGAGAACACTGAATGTCCTAAGAAACCAGCTGATCTTGAATATGCTTCAATTTTTCTACTTAAAGAATGAGGAACTAGAATTTTGTTTATGTACATATGTATATACATATATGTATTTGGATATAAATATATACGTATAATGTTTCAGTGAGATGGGTGGGAAATTGTGTTTGTGTGAATATATTACTTATTTAAAAATAAACTTTGAAAACCAGTCACTCTCAATAGTTTGAAGTGCTAAATTAAAATACACTTACATCTGTAGAGTTCTACATCTATAGTCTGTTGACTATCCGTATACAAAAATACACAAAACAAAATTAAATGATTAGCTTTTTCTACTATTATATTCCCCTTGTTTCTCATACTCAGGGATTGGGTGGGACAGAGTTTTACCTAGAATTTCAGAAAAGGCACATTTGCCTGTGAGAGTGATTATCACTGCTCTATTGCACAGTTCATTTTGGGGAAAAGAAAAGCTCAAAACTTTCAATATTTTCTAGCCTTCATTAAAGATTGGGTACAGTTGCTAAATGATTCACCATCACCCAAGGGCCCAAGATCTGGGTTTGACCTTGAGCATCTCACATTAAAATTATTAGACTGTGATAGGAGTAGAATGCAGGATGGTTACACAGCTGAGAGGGGAAAGCTCTTACTGAGTGAAAAAGATCTTATTAATCCAAGGTCTGCGATAAGGCGGGGAATGCAGGGAAGGTATATGACAGTTTAATGGAAGTTGCTGAAATATGGACTCTACCTCCCATCTTTGCAGAGCCTCTTAAGTGCAAAATGTCTAATAGGCGCAGGAAGTACTTGTGCTAGTGATGGTTGCATTTGTCAAAAGGCCTCCTGCAGCTGTATGTACCCAAGGCAAATAGATGACCAGTGATTTCTTGAAATCTTAGTCTACTCTTGTTCACTCATGTATCCCACTGATATGACTGATGAATGGAACACGCTTACCAATGACTCCCCTCTGAAACACAAAGCTAATCATTAGAGGCCGTGTCAGGTAACAATTCAGCTGGGCTCTAGAGCTAGACTGCCTTGGTGTGAATCCAAGTTCTCTCCGAAATTTTCTAAGGCTGAGCTTCCCCAGGTATAAAAGAGGGAAGATCAGATTTCCACCTGTAGAGTTAACGTATATAAAGTGTCCTTAGAATAAAGTCCTATGTCAATCATAGAATAAACTATGGCTGCCAATGCCCTCCATGACCCATACCTTCGGCCTCAACTGGCACCTCTTTTCTTTCCCTCTCTCCAGCCATATTTCTACTCATCCCAGCTTTCTCCTTCAGGGACTTTGCATATTCTATTCCTTTGCCTGGAAGATTCCTACCTTCTTTCTTACAAAAAAGGGCTAAATTCTCATCCAAGTCTTGATTTAAATGACACACAATTAGGCCTGGTATAGATCCCCCACACTACATTACCATAGCATCCCGAACCTCTCCTTTGCAGCAGTAATCACATCCATAATTAAACACAGACTTTTAAAATGTCTGTTTCCTGCCACCCTATGTTGACTGTAAGTATACACCAGTGACGAACATAGTATCTGACATTTAACAGAGGCTTGAGAAATATGTATTGGCTGAATAAATGCTATTTGGCTATGGTTGGTGTTATGCAATAATAAATATGGTTCCCAGTTTATCAACATGGGCCTGTTGTACAAGTCTTTGGAGAAAGTTTTTGAGATTATAGATAGCTTTACTACATAAATTGTGGTGATAGTTTCATCGGTGTACACTTATCTCCCAACTCACCAGGTCGTATCCATTAAATATGTAAAGCTATTCGTTATGTCAACCATAACTCAAGAACGTGGTTCTTAAAAATTCAACTACAATACTTCTAACATGCTTTATAGATCCCAGTAGTTGTTTACGTGTCGAACTCCCCAGTAGATTCTATAGTCTTCAAAGACAGAAGCCAGTGGTGGAAACAAACTGAATCTAACATAAAGTATGCAAAAGGTATTTAATGAAAAATAATAAAAGGGTTGGTTATGCTTTGTTCTACACAGCCTCCTGGCCTAGTGAACAACAATCACAACTATGAAAGCATGTCTAATATGCATGATCTCAATTAGAAGTTGACACTTTGGGGGTGTTGTGACTTACAATCGTCTGAGTGCTGATAGCACCCAAGGCGAACAGTGTGGCACCTGACCTACCTATGCCACATTCCCGATAAGCAGCCATGGCTGCTGTGGCATGTCACCTGTCACTTTGCTTTGTTCTGCTCCTTTGCCCTAGTAGCTGTGAAAATGCTTTCCACTCAGAGTCAGCCTGGCTCAAGTTTCCACACACTCCAATGTGTCTTTCTGCCCAGGAGTGATCTATGCTCCATTATGGGGCTTCCTGCCAGGTGTGTGGCTCTCCTTTATCCGTGTTCGGCCTGCCCTTGTGTCCTTTCTGTTCCCTATGAGCCACAGCTTGAGCATCTTTAGGTAAAGCCGCCAATAATCTAGGTTCAGTATGTCAGCCTAACACTTGCGCAAATGCAAATTAGCATGATTTTTGTCTCTCTAGGAACAACACAGAGAAGGAGTTAAGAGCGTGAGATGAACCTGGGTTTGATCTTGCCTCTGCCATGACATGTTAGCTCTATGGTTTTGAAAAATCAGAGCCAGTTTCTTCGGCTTTTAAAAGAGCTATCTTACGGCTTGTCAAAAGCATTTAGTGAGACAATGTGTATAAAGGGATCAAGATGGTGGTGAATGTCATTACTACTATTACTATTATTATTACCCTTACTACTATTATTACTACTACTACTACCACCGCCACTACTACTATTACTATGTACTATGATTATTCTTATTGCAGGTTAACCCTGAGCTGATTGGATTTCACTGATTGATACGACATATGGCAGGTGTCCAGAGACCATTGTCCTACAGTTCAAAGTACCCTAAAATATCTGAATAGATGGTTCTGTACTCCTTAGGGAAGCCTTCAGGCAATTCCTCAGAATCTTCATGCTCATGGAAGTGCTGTGGTTCAAATAACGTTGAAAGGAAGAAGGGCAGATAAAAAGTGAGGACAGATGAAAGACTTGTAAATTGAAAGTTATACTTGAGAATAACACGGAAGCCCTTGCTATCTATTTTGCAAATTACTTTGCTTTTTAAATTTCCAAAAAGCTTAGCTCCATGAACTAGCAAGTCAGCAGAAAGCAAGATTTTGGTGAATTTCTTATGGATACTGCAATTTCATAAGTATATAAACACACATATGATATATCCTTCTGTACAAATACCAATATATAGGCTCCTATATGGGGGTTGATTTTTTAAATTGTCATCTGTTAGCACTAGACAACTTTGCCCCAAGGCTATTGGGGCCAGCGGAGAACAGAGACAGAGGCATGGTGGCCTTCTTTACATGTGATTGTTACCCTCCCCTCCTGTCAACTCCCGACTTGTAGTTTTCAAATGGGGGACTTTCCTCTTGGTGACAGGGTAGGTCCAAGCAGAACTTTAGGCCCCTAGGCAAAGGAGCCACTAGTAAGGGTGTTTCTTGTGGAATTTCAAGATAGAGAGGCACATAGAGAATTTTCCATCTTGGATGGCTTGTTTGAAGTTTTAATCTGCTCAGTTGGGCATGAGTGTGATGGTAAAGTGACTGGTTCAAGTGCTGAATACCTATTCCAGATGTGAGACTCAGGTTAGGGTCAGCTTTACCTTATCAACCTGTGGGGCTTCCCTGCTAACCTTCCCACCATCATGCTGATTTGTACTGAAGCTTACAGATAACTTTTAAGTCAGGTTGTACTGTTTTAAGCACTCTTGTTCAACACAGTAGTACTTGGAGGCTAGGAGCTGTTGGTTTGGTTGAGAAGTTCTCTCTCTTAAGGGCCCTGGCAGTCTGATCTACTGTGCTTCATCTGAATCTTGCTTAACACAATCAGGATGCCCCACTCTGCGATCTAATGAAGTGTGAGCCTTAGGGATTTGTTAAGTCCTATTCTGAAAAGTCACTCTGAAAGTCAAAATAAGCTAAAATGTTTCAATCTCTAAATAAAAGATGGTTGTAAAGATTTCCAGTATACAAAAGGATAACATTACCAACTGTAGCACCTGTCGATGGTTTATGATAACCATGCCCTTTGCAATGAATCTGTTCCAACTCATCTGTGAAGAGGTGGAGTCTCTTCCCCCAGTCCTTGAAACTGGATTGACCCTATGACTTGATTTAGTCAACAGAATGTCCTGGAAATGTAGAAATGCTAGTTCCAAGTTTAGGCCTTAAAAGGTCTTGTGGATTTCTGCTCTCTTTCTTCTTCCTTTCCCCAGGCTAGTCTTTTAGAGGATGAGACACACGGAGCAGAACAGCCAACCTGGTTATCTCAGTGAAGCACTGATCACGTTAGAGCGGCCATTCTAGATCAGAGGTCACCAGACAACCTACCAGGTAACTGCAGACTCAGGGTGAGGCCAACCACCATCAGTCAAGCCCAGAAAGAAATTCCCAGATGATCCATAAACTTGTGAGAAATAGTAATGCTTCTTTCGAGCTACTAAGTCTTCTATATAGCATTATTGTGGCAATATTAATATATACAAGTGTATAGAAATTTGGAGAAGGAGCTATGAACAAGATAGAAAATATAATTGTCAGTGGGGTAGCTGATCATCAAAACCCTCTAATTTTCTACTATGTTGAATGTAAAATGAGAGAGGAATGTGGGTACCAATAACTAAAATTACTTTTAAGTCCTACCACTTTCAAAAATGGGCTACTTGGAATATGATCCAACAATTCCATTCCTGGGTGTAAACCCAAAGAAAATGAAAACACTAATTCCAAAAGATACATGCACCCCAAAGTTCATATTGACATTATTTACAACAGCCAAGATATGGAAGCAACCTAATTGTCCATCAACAGATAAATGGATAAAGAAGATGTGGTACATATATACAATGGAATATTACTCAGCTATAAAGAAGAATGAAATTTTGCCATTTGCAACAACATGGATGGACCTGGAGGGTATTTTGCTTAGTGAAATAAGTCAGGCAGAGAAAGACAAATACTTTATCATTTATATGTGGAAACTAAAAAAATGAAACAAATGACTATAACAAAACAGAAAGAGACTCACAGATATAGAGAACAAACTAGTGGTTACCAGTGGGGAGAAAGAAGGGGGAGGGGCAATATAGGAGTAGGGGTTGAAGAGGTACAAACTATCATGTACTGTATAAAATAAGCTACAGTGACTTCCCTGGTGATGCAGTGGTTAAGAATCCACCTGCCAATGCAAGGGACACGGGTTCAATCCCTGGTCCGCAGAACAACCAAGGAAGATCCCACATGCCGCAGAACAACCAAGCCTGTGTGCCACAACTACTGAGCCTGTGTGTCGCAACTACTGAAGCCCATGCGTCTAGAGCCCGTGCTCCACAAAAGAGAAGTCACTGCAATGAGAAGTCCGCGCATCGCAACGAAGAGTAGCCCCCACTCGCCGCAGCTAGAGAAAGCCCGCATGCAGCAACGAAGACCCAACATAGCCAAAAATAAATAAATAAAATAAAGTAAGCTGCAAGAATATATTATACAGCACAGGAAATAGAGCCAACATTTTATAATAACTATAAATGGAGTATAACCTTTAAAAAATGTGAATCACTATATTGTACACCTCTAACGTATAACATTGTATATCAATTATATTTCAATAAAATAAATGAATAAGTAAATAAGATATAAGAATAGATTGTACAACATAGGGAACACAGTCAATATTTTATAATAACTTTGAATGAAGTATAATCTATAAAAATATTGAATTACTATGTTGTACTCCTGAAACTAACAATATTGTAAATTATACTTCAATTTTAAAAATTACACAGGATACGTTATAATACTAAAGAAAGTGAAAATATGACATGAAATTGCACATACAGTGTGCTCCTAATGGTGTAAAAATATGTAATATAATTAGTAAATTTTTACTGATTGCTAAAAAAAAATAATAAAATTAAGATGGGCTACTTGGAGAAGCAATGTCTAATGCGTGCTCCATTCTGTGATTCTCAGAATTGTCTACGATTTGGTGTATGTACCTGCCCACTATACAAAACTCAGACACTCTCAAAAATGTTCATGCTAGAGCACAGGCCATGAGAGTCTCATGGGGAATTTAATGCGTGTTTGACCAATTGCTCAGAGGGATACAAGATTCTGATGACTGAGAAGTTACTTTCTTGGAAGTCAGAGATATCTGATACAGTGGAACACTCTTCACATATAAAATAAACACCAAAGAAGTTACTTATTTATTATAAATTCAATAAAACATGGTTAAAACCATTTCAAACCAAGATGGGGAAACAGAAGCTGCTACACACTGGATTAAGCCCACTGGGGTCTGGAGTCATTACAGCTTGGCAGTAATCCCCAAGCAAGCTCTGGACTCCCCACCCCACCATCATAACTAGGGAGATTCAGGCCTCCACTTTGCCCCTTGTCTCACAAATCCCACTTGGAGGCTTTCTGTGCCAGGAGTTGAGGACAAATGCAGCTTTTCTACTTCTTGCCTATAGGGTAGGAAAGTGATGTCTCCTAAGACTGCAAGATGTGTTCTCTGTCCATTTCTTCCATCAAGCTTCCTGGCCAATTCCAGGACTCTCAGCTATTGTGACTATTAGGATTTTGCTTTTTCAACCTCAGAAGCCTTCTGTGGATTGATACTTAGAAGTTTTCGGCTCACTAAATATGACTTCTGCTGTCTTTGCTCTTTTGATAGCAAGCAAAGACAACGTGTTTCGGTCCAGATGGTGTCAGTTTACTCATTGGCACCTAATGTAGCATGATACACTAGTGTTGACCCAATGTACATGATGGGTAATTTTCTCAGATTTTGCTTTGGAAAGGAGAATACAGAACAGTTTGGAGAAAAATAATACTTGTAGTATTGT
>NW_021703770.1:19446378-19633878 GCF_005190385.1 Monodon monoceros | reverse complement strand
CATCTTACTTTGTTTAATATTCCCAGCAGCCCTAGAGGAGAGCCAGTCATTTTCTGTGGTTATAGAACTATTGAATGTGTCAGAGTCAGAATTCAAACCCATGTCTGCCTGGCTATCACACCATTTCTCTTTCCAGGAACACTGCTTCTCACAGAAGAAAGGTTCAATTGGCTGTTCTCAGAAGTTCTCTCTATTTCAGGGCACGGAGGTCATGATGTGCATCAGGCTTAATGATCTGTTTGTCACTTCCACAGCAGCCAAGGATGACTGACATTAACACTCCCCCACAAAAGCCAGCTTTTCCATTTGATTCTCTCAAGAAAGCCAGAAACCAGGATGTTTGTCATTACCCTTGAGTGAATTCATCTTCAGTGATGAGAAATTAACTTCATTCTGCTGACCAGTAAGTGGGAAACTCCAGCCCTTAAAATACTTATTAACAAAGCGTTTTCACCCCCAGAGATAAGGGAGTTATTTTCCTCAGAGTGAGGACTCCCTCTAGACTCAAGTTAGTTGTTTCTAAGCATGATGTCTAAATTACAGTCAAAACCTGATTTGTATATAAATCTTGTTTATGAGACCCTCTCCTGATACAACTTGTATCAAAGAAACTCTTCACCTGGGTCTCTAGTCCTTAAAAGTGACTCAGACATCAGAAATGAATTAGCTGCCTATCTCACCCACTCAGCACTTCAAAACTTAGGCCTCCTGCACACTAGAATATTCTCATCTGAGCGCTCTGGACGTGTTCCTTTTCCTACTCAGGACATTTCACTCTACATCTGGAAGGTTTTGTTGTTGCTGTTTGTTAATGTTTGTCTGTTTTTCTGTCAGCCATGCTTTTCTCTTTGCTTCTGCATGAATTACCACTGGAAGCTTCTTCCTTTTGCCCTTTTTCTGTGTTAAGTTAATAGGGATTGTGGGTGGTTTGTCTCCATGACACATGCTGTTGGTTTTCTTCCTCAGTTGTTAATCATGGATACTCAGAGAGAGCTATCCTCCACAAGAAGTGTTAATTTTTTGGCCTTAATTGTCATGCCCTTCTGGTTTGGGTCAGGTGCCCCTCTTACGTGAGGTCACTGCACTCTTTCTTTACCTCTGGTCTTCGTCAGGTGAAATAAAACCCATATCACACTTGATCCACACTAGACAGTACTCTATCTCCTGCTCTCTATCTTGATCATATAAATAAATATTAGTGAAAATAAAAAATAGATGAATGGATTGCCAATATACTTGTCTTACCCCATAGAAAACTGGAAAAAGCGTACTTGACACAAAAATAGTATTCAATAAAATAGGTAGCTTGCTTTGCATCATCTCTGGTGAATGAACCCTCAGTTTTGCTACTTAATCCCCAGTTGTTTTGTCTGTGGCCTTTACCTTTTCATCAGTCTTGACATAACACTCAATGAGATCACTTAAAGGCCAGCGGGTAAATCAAATTTTTGTCTCCAATTCAACTCACTGAGCACTTCTTTTGTTAGACACTTAAGGGACTACATGGATGAGAAAGACACAGTCCCTATCATTTAAAATCCAAAAGATTAGAACTAGACAGTCATATAGCAATGCAGGGGGAGATATAGCCAGTGCTATAAATCGAACAAAAACTACGTAATATGGGAGGAGATAACTTCTTTTTCCTAGGGGTGGATTAGGAGAAATTTCTTTGGCTTTAAAGGTAAATAAAATATGATTTCCCTTTTCAGAAAAGTTAAGATGAAAAAGGGTGGAATATGGTGGGCTAGTTTATCAGGTTGCCATGTGTTGACTGGACCTTTCTACTACACCCCAGCTCCAGTTAGGAGAGTCTCTAATTCTACTCAGCACTGGTAACCACCTCACCTGCTGGAGGCTGGGGCCGGTAATGGCTCCCCCCACTTGCTAGTCCTGGAATTCTATACTCTCCCTTCCTAACTCCCTACATTTTTACCCTCACCTTTGTGATGTGTCCGATGATGAGACATTCCCCAGTGACTCAGTTTGATGTGCTACCTGTTTACTAACAGGGTAAAGCTGAAATAGTACTTTCAAAATGCCGGGCACTGCACATTTTCTGATTTCATCTTCAAAACAAAATTGTGGGTGGGAATTACAATCACTGCTTTAAACATGAAAAATATTCATTTCTGAAATGTTAATTAGCTTAGAAAGTAGCAGGGGGCCCAGGTAGCCTGACACCCCGTTTTGAATCCTTTATCTAACCTTTCTTTGCTTCTAACTATAAAAAGGTGACTGCAGCATATTTTCCTTCTTTCCTTTTATTTCAGTGCTCAAGGTTTATTCATTATTTTTCCTTCCAGGCTTTCCCACCCCTCAGTTATATACACTACATATGTGCATTTGAGGGACTTTCCTGTCAACATTTTTATGAATAGGCTGTGAAAATGAAAGCACAGAGAAAGTCATTTCTCAACCACCCCAGGTATGTAAGAGCAAAAGAAAATAAAATTCAATTCTTACAAGTGACAACCACAGATAATAGATACTATCAAACCAGGAATTTGTGAGTGGGCTGTAAATCAAAACAATACAATATGCAATCAAACAGATAAGGAATAGAAGTGATGAGGGCTCTTTTCATCTATATATTTGTCCACTCTCAGTAAAAGGCTCTGGCTCTGGAGAATCTGAGCTCCTAGAAATGTCAGTTCTCATTGCCAAGCAAGGTGGGACACTGACACATTACTGCACACATCAGGTTTCAAGCTGCCAGTGTGGTCTCCATGGCAGAATCTACCAAACACCAGAGAAGGCTGTGATGGAGGGGTGCACATTTTCAATAATGGCAAGAAAAATAATAAGGCCCCCAAACAGAAGCATTCACCAGAGTATACGCTGACAGATGCCTTTGACAAGAAAGGCTTCAAGCCGCTTTACTATAATATCATGAGAAGCTGGTTGGCACTTTTACACCATGATAGTGATAATGCCGTTTAAAATTTACAAAGCCCTTTTCATTCTGAAGGAAACAGAGAGTGTGGAAAACCACAAAAAACACTGAGTTTTGCTCATTTGGTGCTAGTTGCCCTGGCTACAAGACAGTGCATGGTCCGAAGAATATAACAGGATTGTGTGGGGTATCTATTCTGCTTTTGGATTAGTCCTTTTCTGGTTCAGGAAAGCTCGTTACAATCAATGGTATGGAGCAGACATTTGTTTTACAACATTCAGGCACTTGAAACATTTCATTGCTTTGTTTTCCAAAATCAAATTAAATCTGGTTCTGAGCACCCACAGAGCCACGATGGGATAGCCAATGTCTGTCATTATGGAGGAGCTTTTCCTTCTTACCTTGGCTGTTCTGGGTCTCAAATGGGTTATGCAATTCAATGAACCTGAGCAAAGGTGCATACCATATAACTACTACCGTACTCACGACAAAGAACATTGAATCACTCCCCAAAGTTCCCTGGTACAGAGTTGCAGGGAATATACGCTCTATACTTCTTGCCCTAGGCAACCACGGATCTACTTTCCACTACTATACATTAGTTTTCCTGTTCTAGAATTTCATACAAATGGAAAGAATATAGTATGTATTTGTTTTTTTATTCTAACATCTTTATTGGAGGATAATTGCTTTACAATGGTGTGTTAGTTTCTGCTTTATAACAAAGTGAATCAGCTATTCATATACATATATCCCCATATCTCCTCCCTCTTGCATCTCCCTCCCACCCTCCCAGCTGGTCACAAAGCACTGAGCTGATCTCCTTGTGCTATGCGGCTGCTTCCCACTAGCTATCTATTTTACATTTGGTAGTGTATATAAATCCATGCCACTCTCTCACTTTGTCCCAGGTTACCCTTCCCCCTCCCTGTGTCCTCAAGTCCATTCTCTATGTCTGCGTCTTTCTTCCTATCCGGCCCATAGGTTCTTCAGAACCATGTTTTTCTTATTAGATTCCATATATGTGTTAGCATACAGTATTTGTTTTTCTCCTTCTGACTTACTTCACTCTGTATGACAGACTCTAGGTCCACCCACCTCACTACAAATAACTCAATTTCATTTCTTTTTATGGCTGAGTAATATTCTATTGTATATATGTGCCACATCTTCTTTCTCCATTCATCTGTCAATGGACACTTAGGTTGCTTCCATGTCCTGGCTATTGTAAATAGAGCTGCAGTGAACATTGTGGTACATGACTCCTTTTGAATTATGGTTTTCTCAGGGTATATGCCCAGTAGTGGGATTGCTGGGTTGTATGGCAGTTCTATTTTTAGTTTTTTAAGGAACCTCCAAACTGTTCTCCATAGTGGCTGTATCAATTTACATTCCCACCAACAGTGCAAGAGGGTTCCCTTTTCTCCACACCCTCTCCAGCATTTATTGTTTGTACATTTTTTTGTGTGTGTGTGGTACGCGGGCCTCTCATTGTTGTGGCCTCTCCCATTGTGGAGCACAGGCTCTGGACGTGCAGGCTCAGTGGCCACAGCTCACGGGCCCAGCTGCTCCACAGCATGTGGGATCTTCCTGGACCGGGGCACGAACCCATGTCCCCTGCATCGGCAGGCGGACTCTCAACCACTGCACCACCAGGGAAGCCCTATAGTATATGTTCTTTTGCTCTGGTTTATTTTGCTCGACATGGTGCTTCTTCTGATTCATCCATGTTATTGAGTTGATCTGTAGTGTGTTCATCTCATTGCTGAGCAGTATGACATTGAATGCTTTCACCACATTTTCTTTATACATTTACCTATTGACAGGCATTTAAGTGGTTTCTATCATTTGGCTCTTTTGAACAGAGCTGCCATGAACACTTCAATATAAATCTTTGCGTGGACATTTGTTCATTTCTATTCGGGAGAAACCTACAAGTAGAATTATTAAGTTATATGTATGTCTAACTATGTGAGACACTGATAATACTTTTTCAAAGTGAGTATACTGTTTTACATTCCTATCAACAATATTTGGATATTGGAGTTGCTATATATCATAACTACATCATGGTATTATAAATCCTTTTTATCGTATCCATTTAATCAGTATATAGGGGTATCTCAATTTGCTTTTAAGTAGCACTTCATTGATGACTAATGATATTGAGCATCTTTTCATTAGCTTATTGTTTATGTTCTTTTGTGAAATCTGTTCAAATCTTGCCCATTTTTGTGTTATTCTTGAGATGTATGAGTTCTTTATAGATTCTGGACATAAGTCTTTTGTCAGATATATGCATTTCAAATATACTCTTCTAGTCGGTGGTTTGTATTTTTCTTTTCTTTTTTTTTTGTAACTTTTTTTAAAAATTAATTTTTATTTCAGTATAGTTGCTTTACAATGTTGTGTTAGTTTCTGCTGTACAAAAAAGTGAATCATCTATACATATACATATATCCCCTCTTTTTTGGATTTCCTTCCCATGTAGATCACCACAAAGCACTGAGTAGGGTTTCCTGTGCTGTACAGGATGTTCCTATTAGTTATCTATTTTATACATATCAGTGTATATATGTCAGTCCCAATCGCCCTATTCATCCCACTCTACCTTCCCCCCTTGTTAACCATAAGTTTGTTTTCTACATCTGTGACTCTATTTCTGCTTTGCAAATAAGTTCATCTGTACCATTTTCTAGATTCCACACATAAGCAATATTATACAATATTTGTCTCTCTCTTTCTGACTTACTTCACCCTGTATAACAATCTCTAGGTCCATCCATATAACTGCAAATGACATTATTTTGTTCCTTTTGATGGCTGAGTAATATTCCATTGTATACATGTGCCACATCTTCTTTATCCATTCATCTGTCAATGGACATTTAGGTTGCTTCTATGTCCTGGCTATTGTAAATAGTGCTGCAATGAACATAGGGATGCATGCATCCTTTCAAATTATGGTTTATTATGCCCAGGAGTGGGATTGCTGGATCATATGGTAGCTCTATTTTTAGTTTTTTAAGGAACCTCCATACTGTCCTCCATAGTGGCTGTACCCATTGGTGGGAATGTATTTTTATTTTCTTAATGTTGTCCTTCAAAGAGCAGAAGTTTCTAATTTAATGAAGTCCAATTTATTATTTTTTTCTTTTATAATTTGTGCCTTTTGTGTTCGACCCAAGTAAACTCTGCCTAAACCAGCTTTGCAAAGCCTGTTCCCTTTGTTTTAATCCTGTACTATCAATTGGCAGCATTTTATCTCCTCACATCTTTGTTTCAAATTTAATTGTTCACTTCTCAATTTTCTTGCCGTAAGATTATGAGTTTTCTTCCCTCTTCCCCTCTTATCTACCTCCCCTTCTTCATTTACTCTCTCTTTTGCAATATTTTTAAGTACTAAGTGTAGACTTGAAAACAGGTACTACAAACAATTGGAAACTTGAATAAAATACAACATTCTTAAATACATTCATGAGTTTACACACACATGCATAGACACACACATACACACTGACATGAAACCTCCAGGTGCCAGAAACAAAGAAGAACTAAAAGCTAGTGTGATGCAGTTGTGAGTAGAGAGTAGGAGGAGGGAGATATTAGTATCAGTATCCTATTATTTGTGGTTTTAGCACCCTGGGAGTCACACGCAATGAGTCCTCAGATACATGTAATATATAGGGCTGTGAGCTGAAGTTAAGGCTGTTGTATAATTCTGGGAACCCTGAAGAACTAGACTCACTGTAAAGGTTTAGACTTGGAAAACCTCTACTCCTTGGAACAGGGGAAAAAAATGGGTTTTTTTATCTAGGCCTAGCCTATGGTAGGAAAATTTAAAACACCAAATTTATATCTCCTTCAGGCTTATATTTTGAACTTACACCACCAATGTGGTCTGGGAATCCCAACCTAAAAATTTAACATAAAAATTGGCTCCAGGGAGGATAAACAAAACACTACTAAATAACCAAGAAATCACTGAAGAAATCAAACAGGATTTCAAAAAATACATAGAGACAAATGACAATGAAAACACAACCATCCAAAACCTATGGGATGCAGCAAAAGTAGTTCTAAGAGGGAAGTTTATAGCAATACAATCCTACCTCAAGAAATAAGAAACATATCAAACAAAAAACCTAAGCTTACAGCTAAAGCAATTAGAGAAAGAAGAAAAAAAAAAACCCAAAGTTAGCAGAAGGAAAGAAATCGTAAAGATCAGATCAGAAATAAATGAAAAAGAAATGAAGGAGACAATGAAAAAGATCAGTAAAACTAAAAGCTGGTTCTTTGAGAAGATAAACAAAATTGAAAAACCATTAGCCAGACTCATCAAGAAAAAAAGGAAGAAGACTCAAATCAGCAGACTTAGAAATGAAAAAGGAGAAGCAACAACTGACACTGCAGAAATACAAAGGATCACGAGAGATTACTGCGAGCAACTATATGCCAATAAAAAGGAAACCTGGAAGAAATGGACAAATTCTTAGAAAAGCACAACCTTCTGAGACTGAACCAGGAAGAAATAGAAAATATAAACACACCAATCACAAGCACTGAAATTGAAACGGTGATTAAAAATCTTCCAACAAACAAAAGCCCAGGACCAGATGGCTTCACAGGCAAATTCTATCAAACATTTAGAGAAGAGCTAAAACCTATCCTTCCTAAACTCTTCCAAAATATAGCAGAGGGAGGAACACTCCCAAACTCATTCTACGAGGCCACCATCAACCTGATACCAAAATGAGACAAAGATGTCACAAAGAAAGAAAAGTACAGGCCAATATCACTGGTGAACATAGACACAAAAATCCTCAACAAAATACCAGCAAACAGAATCCAACAGCACATTAAAAGGATCATATACCATGATCAAGTGGGGTTTATCCCAAGAATGCAAGGATTCTTCAATATATGCAAATCAATCAATGTGATACACCATAGTAACAAACCGAAGGATAAAAACCATATGTTGGTCCCAATAGATGCAGAAAAAGCTTTCAACAAAATTCAACACCCATTTATGATAAAAAACCTCCAGAAAGTAGGCATAGAGGGAACTGACCTCAACATAATAAATGCCATATATGACAAACCCACACCAAACATCATTCTCAATGGTGAAAAAACTGAAACCATTTCCACTAAGATCAGGAACAAGACAAGGCTGCCCACTCTCACCACTACTATTCAACATAGTTTTGGAAGTCTTAGCCACACCAATCAGAGAAGAAGAAATAAAAGGAACCCAAATCAGAAAAGAAAAAGTAAAACTCTCACTGTTTGCAGATGGCATTATTTTATATAGAGAGAATCCTAAACATGCTACCAGAAAACTACTAGAGCTAATCAATGAATTTGGTAAAGTAGCAGGATACAAAATTAATGCACAGAAATCTCTTGCATTCCTATACACTAATGATGAAAAATCTGAAAGAGAAATTAAGGAAACACTCCCATTTACTACTGCAACAAAAAGAATAAAATACTGAGGTATAAACCTACCTAAGGAGACAGAAGACCTGTATGCAGAAAACAATACAACATTGATGAAAGAAATTAAAGATGATACAAACAGATGGAGAGATATACAATGTTCTTGGATTGGAAAAATCAACATTGTGAAAATGACTATACTACCCAAAGCAATCTACAGATTCAATGCAATCCCTATCAAACCACCAATGGCAGTTTTCACAGAACTAGAACATAAAATTTCACAATTTGTATGGAAACACAAAAGACCCTGAATAGGCAAAGCCATCTTGAGAAAGAAAAATGGAGCTGGAGGAATCAGGTTCCCCAGCTGACTATACTACAAAGCTACAGTAATCAAGGCAGTACGGTACTAGCACAAAAATAGAAATATAGATCAATGGAACAGGATAGAAAGCCCAGAGATAAACTCATGCACATATGGTCAACTTATCTTTGATAAAGGAGGCAAGAATATACAATGAAGAAAAGACAGCCTCTTCAATAAGTGGTGCTGGGAAAACTGGGCAGTTATATGTAAAAGAATAAATTAGAACACTCCCTAACACCATACAAAAATAAATACAAAATGGATTAAAGACTTAAATGTAAGGCTAGACACTTATCAAACTCTTAGAGGAAAACATAGTCAGAACACTCTATAACATAAATCACAGCAAGATCCTTTTTGACCCACCTCCTAAAGAAATGGAAATAAAACCAAAAATAAACAGTTGGGACCTAATGAAACTTTAAAGCTTTTGCACAGCAAAGGAAACCATAAACAAGATGAAAAGACAATCCTCAGAATGGGAGAAAATATTTGCAAATGAAGCAACTGACAAAGGATTAATCTCCAAAACATACACGCAGTTCATGCAGCTCAATATCAAAAAAACAAACAACCCAATCCAAAAATGGGCAGAAGACCTAAATAGACATTTCTCCAAAAAAGATACACAGATAGCCAACAAACTCATGAAAGGATGCTCAACATCACTAATCATTAGAGAAATGCAAATCAAAACTGCAATGAGATATCACCTCACACCAGTTAGAATGGCCAACATCAAGAAATGTACAAACAATAAATGCTGGAGAGGGTGTGGAGAAAAGGAACCCTCTTGCACTGTTGGTGGGATGTAAATTGATACAGCCACTATGGAGAACAGTATGGAAGTTTCTTAAAAAAACAAAAATAGAACTACTGTATGAACCAGCAATCCTACTACTGGGCATATACCCTGAGAAAACCATAATTCATAAAGTCCTGTACCACAACGTTCACTGCAGCTCTATTTACAATAGACAGGACATGGAAGCAACCTACGTGTCCATCAACAGATGAATGGATAAAGAGGATGTGGCACATATATACAATGGAATATTACTCAGCCATAAAATGAAACGAAATTGAGTTATCTGTAGTGAGGTGGATGGACCTGGAGTCTGTCATACAGAGTGAAGTAAGTCAGAAAGAGAAAAACAAATACCATATGCTAACACACACACACATATATATATATATATATATATATATATATGGAATGTTAGAAAAAAAAAAGGTTCTGAAGAACCTAGGGGCAGGACAGAATAAAGACACAGACATAGAGAATGGACTTGAGGACAGGGGGAGGGGGAAGGGTAAGCTGGGACGACGTCCAAGAGTTGCATGGACATATATACACTACCAAATGTAAAACAGATAGCTAGTGGGAAGCAGCCACATAGCACAGGAGATCAGCTCGGTGCTTTGTGACCACCTGCAGGGATGGGATAGGGAGGGTGGGAGGGAGACGCAAGAGGGAGGGGATATGAGGATATATGTATACGTATAGCTGATTCACTTTGTTATACAGCAGAAACTAACAAAACATTGTAAAGCAATTATACTCCAAGAAAGATGTTAAAAAAAAATTAAAACTGAAATAAACTGGTGCTTCTTCAGAAGGCTTGTGTTTCAAATGCACTTAAAATTCTCCCATTTCTCCCCATTTTGATTCTTTCTAAATTAAATTCCTTTAAATGGGTATCTTCTACTCGTTTCTTTTGGCTGTTCACTTGTGTCAGAGGACACAGTGCAGTGACGTCAGTAGTCATGTGGAAAAAAATATTTTCTTTCACATGACTGGAAATCCTCATTTGAATCTTGTTTTATTTTGTACTCATGAAAATTGTGGACAAGCCAATGAACATACAGTTAAATCACTTATCCTGAATAAAGCTTGCCAACACACATACACACACACACAAACTGGCTCCAGGAAGTGCCTGCCAAAAACAAATGGAAACTAACTCTTAAAAGATGCTTTCAGAATCTTGGTCACAAAATATGGTCAGTTAAAACAAGAATAACAAAAACAAGATCAGTTACATGAACCTGTTTAAGGAAGCAGGTGAAGAATCAATTCAAACGTATTAGAGTCAACACACAAAATAACAACAGAATTGGTGTCATGCAAATTTGAGGTATCAGAATGTCAATCTGAAAATAAAATCATTATATTGAAGATGATAAAAGCTAAATGAATGAATCAAAATCTCCAAACACATACAAGGTATTACATGAAAAGAATAAGAAGATTTGGGAAAGTTAATAAATCTTTGGGAAGTATAAGAATACAGTTACTGAAACTAAAAATTTAATAGATGTGTTTAACATCAGATAAACACGTGGAACTAATGAATAGAAACGTGTGTTTGAGAAAAAAATCAACAATGCATCATGAGTGATAAGAGATGGAAAAGAGCAAAGCAATGTTGAAAAACAAAGCAGATGGAATGAGAGGGTCCAAAATACACCTAACAGGAATTTCAAATGGAAACCCTAGAGAGAATAGGAGACTAGTAATAGTCATGAGATGACTGCTGCTGATTTTCCAAAATTAATGAAAGAATCCACAAATTCAAAAGTAGAGCAAAAGTGAAGAATAACAAATATATTTTTTTAAATCAGAGAAAAATAAATTACTTCTGTTAGACAAAAATATTTACACTAAAATAAAACTTTTCAATACCAGTAACAGAGGTAAAAGATCTTAGATGCTGAGGGAAAACAACTGATAATGTAGTGAGCTTGAACCATATAAAATTACAGATATTAAGGCCTTACTCCTGCAAAATGGCAATAGAATATAGTTTAACCAAGGAATAGATTTTACTCAGACAACTTCTTATTCAATTTTGAAGGTAAAATTATGACATTTTCAGAAAAAAGACTGAGAATTTTTCACCCAAAATCCTTGCAGAGAGATTATAGCTCGGGAAAAAAGAAACTGAATTCAGAGGACAGAGAAGAATGCAGAAAGAAGTTGAAAAAAGAAATAATTTAACATGGATAGGCTGACATCTCCACAACCAGTGGCTTCATTAAGCAAAAAAAAAAAATAATGACTAATTAGACTATATAAAACCAAGGGATAACTAAAGTACTAAACAACAATTACATGAAATTAGAAGAAAGGAAATTTAGTTACAAATGTTCTAAAAGCCATACATAGTTCAGAAGAAGAATAAAGGTATATTATATTTTTTTCAAACATGAGGGAATGTTAAAAATTTAATGGTAATCCTAGAAGAACAGAAATCAAATGTATAATATATAAGTGAATAAAGGAGAAAATAAACTGGATCAGTACATTAGTAGGCAGAAAGGAAAATAAAAGAAGCAAAATTTTTTTAAAAACCCACTAAATTGAAAGTAAAAAAATTAGATAACCAATAAAAATACAACATCAATAGGAAAGGGTTAGTGAATCAAGCTTACTATAAAAGGTATTTAGAGCTTTATTAAAGAAAAAAATTTGCTTTGTTCATTGCTTTATCTCTAGTATCCAGAAATTAGAGGCTAGTATTTAGAAGGAGCTAGATGAATACTTTAATGCTTACTGAAATAATTGAAAATTGGATTGGAATCCTATTATATTGTTTACAAGAGGCATATTTAAAATGAAACAAATTACAAAAAGGGATAAAGGTGAAGGACAAGTAAAAATATTCCCCAAACTAATAAAAAGGAAATTAATGTAGATATATGAATAACACAAAATACAGTTTTAAAAAATTTTAGAGATGAAAGCACCATTAGGGATAGAATTCACTACAAATACTAGTCGGACAGGTTAGGTTTTGCTACAGTAAAAATTAACCCAAATCCCAGTTGTTTAACACGTTTTGCTCTCATTTTATATCTGTAATATGTCAGTGTGGTATTCTATTTACATAATCACTCAGGGACCCAGACTGATAGAGTCTTTATCATCTCGTAGCAACCACCTCAGAAAGACATAGCTCTTTTTTTGCCATGGAGAGTCAGAGCACCAGAGGGTCACATGCTATGAACTAAATGCTTCATCCTGGAAGTGACATTCAGTTCATCTCAGAGCCCCTTGGTGTAAATTGGTCACTTGGCCTTGTCTTACTGCAAAGAGGCAGAAAAGAATAACCTTCCAATGTACCCAGAGGACAAGAAGAACCATGTATGGTTGAGCACTAGAAACCTCTATCATAATTATAAAAGAACAATTCTAAACTTTTATGCACCTAACAACAAAAACAACAAAAAGATATGGAGATAGGAAAAAGCATGAAATAGTTTGACATGACTGAGTACTGGGCGGGTGGTAAGATGTGGTGGCAGATATGATTGGAGAAGTAGGCAGGGCTAGATGATAAAGCCCATTAATCCTCGAAACCATCACGAATGATAAGCACTACTATTATCTAAATGTCAGCTCAATATTTGCATTTGAAAGTCTACGTGGCCTTTCAAACAACGTGTACAAAACCAAACTCCTGCCCTCCTCCACCCACCTGCTGCTTCTGCAGATTTCTGTGACTCAGTAAAGAGCACCTTCATATGTTCAGTTGCTCAAGTTAAAGTCATTCTCCATTCCTCTCTTTTTCTCACATCATGTATCTTAACTGTCAGTTAATCCTGCTGATTTTACACTGAAACTATGCCCAGCATCCAGCATTTCTCACAACCTCCTGGCCCTAGCCACCATCACCTCTTGTCTAGATAACTACTGCCACCTTTAAGCTATCTCCCTGCTTCTGTCCTGGCTTGTCCCCTTCTGCTCCCAAACTAATCGTCAGAGTGACCCTCTTAAACTCTAAGATCGTATCACTTTGCTCAAAACCTTGAAATGGCCCCATTTCACTCAATGTCCAATAGTACAAAGGATGATAAGCCCTATAAAATCTGTCCCTGCATCAGCTCTTCAACCTCACCTCTTATTCCTCCCCAGTTTCTCACTATCTCCCATCACGTCAGGCTCCTGGCTTTTCCTGGAACTCAGACATCCTCCCACATCTGGCTCTTTGCCATTCCCCCAGAAATTTCCATGATTCATCCCTTCATCTCCTTCCAGTCTTTGCTAAAATGTCATAGCCTCAGAAAGACAGGCTCCCAGGCCCCCCTATTTAAAACTGCAACTCTCACCTATATGCTTGTGCTTTACTCCTCCCCGTAATATTTTATTCATTGATTTTTTACAAAAATTGGCTAAAGCCTCTTAGTAGAAAGTCAGCTAATTTAGGATAGAGATTTTGGTCTTTTTTTTTTCTTTTGGCCACTGATGTATTCTTAGTACCTAAAATATTTTCTGACATATAATATACACTCAAGACGCGAATATATTGTCCCCATTTTACAAATGAGGGTCACAGAGGGAATAAGAAAGTTGCTCAAGATGTGCCATACTGATCTCGGTTGGCTATTTCCCAGGTGGTAGACAAAATTTATGACTCTGAAGTCTTTATGCTGGGCTGCATCTTTTTAGAAATATTACAGCCTGAAATCAAGTGAAGGGGTAACAAAGGTCAGTGGGGTCCTTTAGGGCCCTGGAAGCATGGACTCCCTTTGTCATGATAGGTGGTAGGACGGTGACCCTACAGAGTTGCCTACATGGGTGTCATCTCCAACCAGCCGGACAGGGACTCTTCTTGCCTTTTCCATGCAGAGACTTTGCTTCTTCCCTCCTCTGGGTCAGGAATTCCCTTTGAAGCCTCAAATAAGGTGGGTAGGATGTGAGAGACTTCAGGGGTCTCTGTTATGAGATGGGCACCACTGGACTAAAGGAATGCTTTGAAGATTTGTTTCTGAAAAGCTCCTCTGATGGTTCCATGGGGTTAGCCTTTTAGAGGCTCTATGGGAAAAAAACTTTATAATAAAAATTACCTACTCTGCTTTGACTGTTTCTTGATAAATATGTGTGAAATTTAAAATTTCATTTCAAAGGGGAAAAAGTGATCCTCATTCAATGGAATTCTTTGGAAAAAAAAAAAACCCAATTGGAGAGAAAAGGGATTTATCTATTGTCAGTGCATCTCTATGTGGGGAGACAAGCTTTGATGTAACTGATAGCTTGGTTATATAATAGCCCAAGAATACAGACATGGCATGTGATGTATTATGCAGCACTTGAGACCAAAAGTTTGCTTCTCCTAGACCAGAATGAAAGTTCAGCCTGAAAGCTTTTGTTAAAAGAGACTTTCTTTGTAATAAATCAGGAGGACCTGTTAAAGTTATCTTCAGTAGGCACCTCATATACACTTCAGAAAAAAAAAAAACTTAACTCATTAAGCTTAATCGCCCCCAAAGCATCCCGGGATGTTACAGAAGCTAAACCTTTAACAAAGAACTTCACTTCTAAGAGGTAAGTATTGAACCTACAAAAGAGAAATTCTTTAAAGTGGAGATTAAAAAGCTGAGCTATTATGAAACAGCCAGAACAGAAACTAAGTTATTCTTTACTAAGAGCGGTTAACAATTCCAGAGATAGAGACTACAAATTGTGTATCCTGGAAAAATCACTTAATCATGGTCCTCTGGCAAAAGAGTGAATCTTAAAATGCCAGATCCTCAGAAAGGGTCAGGAGGAAAACCCACTTAAATCGGGAAGATTTGTAAGAACATCTGTGTGTGCATGTGTGTGTATGTGTGTGCCACGTAAGCAAAATATTCATCCTGGAAATGGCATGAATTGACTGAAAAAGCAATGGAGCACAATAAATGCACAAGAAGTGACACTAGAGCCTTCATTTAGCAGAATGCAAATAAAACATTAAAGAATTTCTAGTTCTATGGTCGTGATTTCAGTATAGAAAATGTAAAACTAAATGCAAAAGTGAGACATAATTGCACAGAAGGGGATGTAATTCTTTCTGAACTCCACAATAAATGCAATAATAAGAATGTTTAGCTTAGTTTCCAGCTTATACTAAGAGCTCAAACATTGCTATCCTTATTATTATTATTACCTTCCTATAGACCAAGCTTTGTGTTAGGGGATTTATATGTGCTATTTAACTGCCTATAATAAAGGCCAAAAAGACTGAATGAAAAATTCTTTCAAAATGAAGTTTAACATCAACAAATTAAAATCTCAAGAAGTCTAGCTATGAATCAAAAAGGTCCAATTCTATATTTACCTACAGATAATGCCTTTCATCTGACCATCTGAAACCACCAAATCGAACTAGGCATCGAGCAAATGTATGGTATGGCTTACGTTGAATCACTTTTCTAATAGTTCAGATGTTTGGCTTCCTAATTTATTACGGCCAGACACTTACTTCCAGTTCTTTTCCCATCCTTTCTTCTGGCATTGAAGCTCAAACTCCCATTGCTCATCAAATAGTAATATCGAGAGATATACTATTTGCCTTGTTCTTGTCCAAATTATTTGCAAAGATGCTGTAATTTGGTGTGGGCGACTTGGAGAATTACAGTTAAAATTATTGCTTGCTTAAGGTTTCATTTTGGAATCCTGATAAGTCATTTCGAATGTGAGCTGTGTTGAGTACATATCAATATACTACTTTTTCTAAGCGAACTGAGCTAAATTAGAATCTCACAGAATCAATACCTCATTTTTACCATAGAGCTTTCTGATTCTACCTCTCAATCGTTCATCTATCATTCACTGTGGCTTGGAAATTTCTAACACTGAGGAATTATTTTTTAGCATATTATGAACATGACACATCTGCAGCCTGTTGTTTCATATGTATAAATCCAAGTTCACAGTAAGTGTTGCCTTACTCTAACGCCCTCCTTTTATTTATCCTGCAGAGCCTTCCCTGAGTCCCTCATCATGAGGATTATCTAATGCATGCTATGTGTTCTCAGTGTGCATGATTACAACCCGAAAGCTGCCACAAAAAATGGTCTCATTTGTTTGGCTTCAGTTGCTTACTACAGTCATAACTGCCAGTCTAGACAAATGCGTAGATATTTCCAGGTTTTCCAAATGCTCTCCAGTGCCCTTCCCCCAATGTATTCATTTTGAGTGTTTCCTTCTGGTTTTTAAAGGTCTGGTGTTGACTTGGAGATATTGCAAAGATTTTTAATGCACATGCCATTCTCCTAATATATTTTCATTTCTGGTGACCTGAAAAGGAACAGAAGCAAAAAAAACAAAAACAAAAAACAAAAAAACGGTTCAAGGGGAATTTATTCTCATGACAGAGTGTTTAAAAAAAGCTTTCAAGGGATTTATTTAGTCAGGTCTCATCTTTTCCATTATTCTTTTATGTCCCACTTCTGTTGCGTAGTCTATGGCCAATCCATAAAAGAATAAAAAAGGCCCTATAGGTGATGCATATATTTTATGTCCAGAATTCCAAATGACCACTCATATTTCTTTTCTCTCTCAGCTTTCAAGGTTGGGATCATAGTTTTTCAAGAGCAAAAGATCTTCAATGCATTTGTTTCATGAGGGCAGGGACTGTGCTTGTCTTATTCACTGCTGGATTCTGGAACCAAGGATGGGTTCTGATATACAGCAGGATCTCAATAAATGTCTGGAAATAATCTTTCTTCTCTAATTATTCACCATCAATCAATACCTGAGACAGACACCCCAGGCACTCTCTTTGCTTAAAATTCTGAGAACTATTCGTAATGAGACATTCCAATTTTCCAAATGTATAAACACACAGCTTTTAAGGACAGAAATGTATTTGCCACTTTAGGGGAAAATGAAAGAAAACCCTAAGTACTGTGGCTTGGTGGGAATATGCCTTATGTTATTTTAAAATATCCAAACACGGATGAGGAGAGCCACAGAAGTTGAGGAGAGTAACTCATTAGGTTCTATGCCTATCTGAGCGTACATCATCTGTGTCTTTGTCCTATACTCTCTAGAAAATGACAGATGTGTGTTTCTCAAACCTGAAATGGTGAAAAGACAGTCACTGACTTCAAACTGCTCACAATCCAGCTGAAGACAAAGCACACAGAACTTTTTAAAAAAAAATAAATGGGGATATAAGTCTAAATATGGTGAATGCCTAATAAAATGAGAAAACAGAGATCCTATTGGGCTAGGGGGAACGGGGGAGGCTTCTGGAAGGTTTTGGACAGGATCTAAGTCCTGAAGAAAAGATAAAATTCATTAAAATTGGAGAGAAAGGATATAGGGGTGGGGAAAGGGGATGAAGAATGGAAGCTATTTCGGGAAAAGGATGAATGGTATCAGCTAGTGATGCTTGGATACAAGAGTCAGTACAACGCTAGCTAGTGATTTTGGACACAGCAGCACAAACAAAGGGAGTTTGTTCTGGAAAGTAATCAGTCATCTGGTTAGGTCAGGGTTTATGCAAAGTCATAGTCATAATGAGAACTAGATGGACTCAGAATTTTTCCAAAATACGAGAATGATGATCCTGTTTATACACAAAAATATATCTCATTCCCAACTGCAAATCATTTGGTCAAATGTTCACTGAGAAATTATATTCACCAATGGAAAGAGGAGCTGAAAACTAAGTAGAGACAAGTCTCACTAGGGCCCTAGGAAACAGATGGTCTTTGGAGAGTTGTTCTCTGAGCTCCAGGCACCGCTCTTTTTGTAACCAGCCAACAGCAGAAAATGAATAAGAAAGTATTGGACAGAGGGCAATGCAGAAGACTGCATACTGGATGACTTGTACAGTTAACTCATCCATTCCATGGGCTACTTGAGTGCAATTCAGGGTACGTTATCCCAAGGTTTTCTCAGCCAGGAAGTCAGAGGTGCTCACCTGATACCTCTGTGGCAGATTTTACAACTGATGAAAACAAAATATGCAGATCCAGAGTGGAAGCAGGGTGAAGCAGAGAGCTGGCTTCCATAGAAATGCAGCAGATAAGGCTTTGTCTGTCCCTGAACATCAGAGCCTCTAGCTCTAATTGTCACTATGGGGCCACCATAAGATTTCTACTGCAGAAGGGAGATGATTGCACTTGGGTTTCCACAGAGCAATTTTGGTGATGTTCAAGGAGGCTGATCTGTGGCTTATACATCTAGACCAGGTCAAGACCATGCATCCCATTTTTAGAACTCTATCTAAAGACAATAATTATGAATAGACGCTACTATTTACAAATGGGGGGCTGAAAGTAGCAAATCTTGCTAACAACTAAAATATCCATCAGTAGGAGCTTTGCTAAGTAAAATGGCATTATATACATACACTGAAATAGAGTGCAGCCTGCAAAAGAGGATGAGAGTCCATGAGATGTCAATTGAAGTTGTTTGAAAAAGCAGAGAACAAAAAAGAACTCGCTGTTCAAATACACTTCAGAAACACTGAGTTAAACCAAGCTAAATGGATTTTGTTACTTGATTTCCGAGAACCTTTAATATGTGAAGGTACGTAGTGATTCTCCTAAAGGGAGACAGAATAGGCAAGCTTTCTGAGTATCATAACTTCCCTGGGGCGTGGAAGATACCCTTGCACAGTATTTTGAACACTGTGAAGAACTCAAGAATTGCTGAAAGTTTGGGACAGGGCTTCATCCTTTCATTTGCTTTGTTTCTTAGTCTTAATGGGAAAGAGTGAGCAGAAGTCAAGGGAAAGCAAACTTTTTATTTGTCAAATTCCTGATAACTGGTTAACTCTGGCGTTCAATGCTGGCATAAACATTTAGTCATTTTTAAGGACACCATTTAGAATTTTTTAAATTAATGTGAAAAAATGTATTCTGGGCAAGAGCAACAAATTTTACTTAATCAGCATCCCATCCATCACTCTATAATGTATGCAGTCTCTATAAATGCACAGGAAGGTGTGCAAAAGTGGAGCTAATGAATTATGGAAACCTTATGCTTAGTGCATTAAACACTTTCTGCTAACCCTTCTCCTCAACCTCCCACCAGATATGGCCCAAACAATTCTTGGTAAACAAACCACCTTAATCACTTTTAATATTCAAGAAAAAAAGAAAACAATTAGTCAATATGCATAACAATTGAAAACTATGGTCACATTTTCCTGTATGCTAAATTCAGCTATGTTATTGTTTATAACTAAGTCTGTTAACTAAGGGAAAAAAATGGAAATCTGTTCCTGACTGAGGCTCCTATTAATTTTACATATTGTGTATCCTATCAAATTGAATAATTAAAAAGTAATTCACAAGTTCAGTGCTTCCATCATCAATAATGTGGATCACATTTATCATCCAAAAATAAACAACGGGCATCTGGAACTGGAAGAGTTTTAACTTTACAGTTGGTATTTGAAGTTAGACTAAAAGAAGGGCTTTTATTTATAATCAAGCTATATGAACAAATTACATACGAATTACATACAAACACAAAGGATCAGTCACTTATCTGCTTGGCGAAGTGCCCTATTATAATGAAGAAATTACTGCACTTTAGGTTAAAAATTTTGCTTTGATACTTTGATTTTTTTATAGTTTATAACCTTGAAAAATTATTTAATGTTTCAGTTGGTGTTTTCTCATCTCCAAGATGTACCTACCATTTATTAAGCATGTACTGTGTGCCACGCACTGGTTGACCCCCTCATAGACTTTATCTCATTTAAGCCTTATGAGAACCATGTTGTTAGAGTTAACAAACATGTCAAGAGAAATCCTGAGAGGTTAAGTAACTTTCTTCCAGAATAACTCAGAGAATAAGCTACAGTATAGAGGGTGGATTTGGACCCAGGCATATTAGGTTTCTTCCTAACAAAGTGCTTTGAAGTTTTCCCTCTAGATGAAGAAAGATGAAAATGTTTGCCCTACCCATCTCCCAAGTTTGTATGAGGCTTGTACATACATCTTTTCCAAAGATGGTGGTACCAATTTATATTCCATTCTACACTCTCCTCTGACCATGTGATGTTGATAATCCTTCACTGAGAGGAGAGGCCTTTGTTCCCTTCACTTGAATCTGGACTGACTTCTAATTTCCTGAACCAATAGAATGCAAGGGAAGTGACACTGATGACTTCCTAGGCTAGGTCATAAATGGTAAGATGACTTCTATTGGCTCTCTCCCTCTCCTGGATGGCCAGCACCAACTTGCCAACTATGTGAGCACCTTGGAATAAATCCTCTAGTCTTAGTTAAGCCTACAGGATGACTGCAGCTCTAACCAAAATCCTACTGCAACAACATGAGAGACCCTGAGCCAGAATTATGCAAACCACTCCCAAATAACTGACCCACAGAAAGCATGAGAAATAATACATGATTATTATTGTTTTAAGCTATGAAGTTTTGGGATCATTTATTACCTAGCAACAGATAATACAAGGCTCAAATAAAAAGTGTTTTAGAAACTATATACGAGTCATTTATAAATCTAAAGGCTGCTTTATAAATGCAATTGGGTGTATATATTCCGAGAAAAGAAATTTAAATAAATATGCTCTTTGAAGCAAATAATTTAGGTTGTAGCTGTGATACAAATCATCTAAACCCCAATTTGCATCAAGTTTACGGTAATAGAATTATAACAGTAGCCTATTAAATAGACTTCACAGCAGGCAACAACTCTGAAAATGGAAAAATGGAAACAATGCCTTTCATCTATATTGTGCTTTACAGTTCAAAAAGATTTTTAACAAACATCATCTAAGAAACTGATTTACCATGAAGCTCAAAAAGCTTTGGCTGCTGGATCTCCCACAGGTACAAGTCCCTTCCGAGACCCTGGCAATATGTTCACATGCTCTGTGTTTCTGTAAAATTTGCAGAAGCAGGTATTTTAACTGCAATTTGTTATGACCAGTCTCTCACTTTACTCTCACTCCTCTCTCAAGTGTGTCTTCTGGGCCACATTCTTTGAAATATTTTTGACATCTGGCTAAAATAAACTTGAGGCAGGAATACAGTTTTCATAACATATTGTGATTTCTTCTTCTAAATTTCCACATTATACCTAATTTTGTTTTTAGAACTTTGTAATTCTTGTTTTTTAACGAGGGTGCCCCAAATTCTGTAAGTTTCAGACTCCAGAGAACCTGGATCTTCCCTTGCCCACCTTGAGTTATAATCACAATAGCCCTGTAAAGTTGTTAGGGGAGATGCTATTATCCTAATTTTATAATGAGAAAACTGAGATTCTAAAATTCCAAATGGATTACCCAAGGTCAGGTAATTAATAAGAAACAAAGAAAAAACTCAAAACGTAGACCTGATTCCTGGTTCAATGCTCTTTCCATTAAGCTACTCTTCTGGAAACACAGACCCTCTAACTTCCCATCAGAACTGATCTATCCTGTGTCCCACTCTTTTTCATCCTGGTCTCTCCTATAATTAATACGAAAATGTAATTCAGCTTCAATTAACAACAAATCGGGCACAAAGGAAGGGTCATGTAGGTTACATTTCGATTGCAAGCCTTTTCCCAGTGCTCTCAAATGTCCCAATCCAACTGTACATCAAACTAGGAAAATGAATTTTAGAGTACAGTGAGTGTAAAGACAGAAAGACCCGATGATGCTGGGCTGTACTTTCCTGGGTAGAGCTGTGGATGAATAACTTCTCCCTTGCAAATGGTTTGTTTAGTATCATCTAGATGCTGCTTCAGAAAACTGCTCTCAGCTTTGTGCACCACTAGTCTGGCCAATTTTATTTCTCAATGAGTGTCTTGCTTCCATCCTAGCCCAAAGCATCATTCTGGCCTGCTCCTGCTTCTCATGAGAAGGAGTCCACCCCAATTCTGCACTCTTGTGAAAAGTTTTGAAAGCTGAATTACCTCATTGAGTCCTCTTGGATATTTTTACAGGGCTAACAAATCAGAACACTATTTGTTTACCCAGATATGGGAAGAAATAAAGCTTTCCCAAGGGCAAAACTGAACTGGGTAGAGTTGAGGCACTGGAACAACTGATTTCAATTAGTCTGAAATAGTAATAACGAATGCTAAAAGAGCTCTTCTAAAATGTCCTTCAGCTGATAATTTATTTCCACTCTTTTCCCTCTTCAGAGGCAAAACTTTAACGGACTTTTTGCAGCAAATCTTAATATAAGTTAATATGCAGACAAAGTGACCGAGTCCCCTTGACACATGTGTCTGATCTACATTTGGCAGGGATGGGAGGGAGGGAAGAAGGAGGAAGTACTTAAGGGAAGATGTGGTCCCCTCCCCTGCCCCCCTGCAAAGTGTAGGCTCTGTGTCATTTAGATTCTTCTATTAGTTTCTTACAAAACTTTTTTCAAAGGCAGCAAATTGTGGGGTCATCTTTTTCAATGCCACTAAAGGCACTTGGGCTAAAATATAATTCCTCCATTGGATATTGTGAATAACTTTCATAGTTGGTATTTTACATTATGTAAAATTTTAGTCATTTATTTAATCTGTTTCAAGATAAACAAATAAGACATTAATTTTTCTAGCTCTTTTTGCTTCATCTTATGTTTAAAATACCCTAACTGGTCTTTCTTCCTGTCTCTTCTCTGCCTTATCCCAATTTCTTAAAGAACCACTCATTAAAACACCCATTAATCTACATATCATTTTTTGTTTTTGTTTTTGTTTTTGCAGTACGGGGGCCTCTCACTGTTGTGGCCTCTCCCGTTGCGGAGCACAGGCTCCGGACGCGCAGGCTCAGCGGCCATGGCTCACGGGCCCAGCCGCTCCGCGGCATGTGGGATCTTCCCGGACCGGGGCACAAACCCGTGTCCCCTGCATCGGCAGGCGGACTCTCAACCACTGCGCCGTCAGGGAAGCCCTGCATATCATTTTTGACCCTAAGCCTTCTTGTCCCTCTTACTTCTTAATTCTCCCATAATTCCAAGTCTTGTTCTTACCAGTTTCTATTTTTAGCTTCTTCCTTTCTTTCTATGATGAGGTTTAAAGTTATATTCACCAGTATTCCAGGGGGCTGCCCCCAGACAGAGATGAGCAATCAGACCTGACCAGACTTCCTGAGTGCTGGAAACAGTCCCAGGTCAGCAATGTGTCTGCCAATGTCAGGGCTTTGGAAGGGAGAAGGACATAAGCCAGAAGTGGAAGGGATGCCCAGGGATGCTGGGGGCACAGTGTGGACCCAGACCAGAGAATCTAGGAGAAGAGATTTTGAGCAACCTCCAAGAAGACCTCAGGAGGATGGGCACATGAAATCTTCGGATGCACTCCTACAGTTTTCTGAGTCCTTTCTTCAATAAAATCTACAGTAAAGAGAGAATTTATTTCTTGCTCTCGTGACTCCCTTCACAGCCCTTACCCAATTTCTGCTACTGAACAGCCCTGCCTGCCCACACCAATAAGAAATGATCCCACAGGAGACAGGAATCGTCTTGGGTTACATTTTCATGGTCTATTTTAGAGACATGGTACTCATGGTTCAGTGCCTGCCGCAGGCACCACTGTTGCATTGGCTTAGACTTCCGGCAGCAGACAGGACTTCATTGCTCTGCTAAGGAGGTTGCTTATAAGATTTGGGAAAGCGTGGACATGACCAAAGCTGCCAGGTATGAGTGTGATACTTCCCTCCACACTCATTCACTCACAGGAATTCTCTTTCTCCTCTCTGGCAAAAGGCCCATAAGCCTTATCGGCTGCCCATCAAAGCCTGTGTATCAACTTGGCCACTTACAGTTCTAGAACAAAGCTTTCTCCTCATCATCCTTCCTGAATAAAATAGGGAAATTAGTTATGATTATAAGTTCTGGTATTTGCTTGTGTGTATGTCACCCTCTTCCCCACGATATAGAAAGTTGTTTTGAAAGAGAAAGGCTTTAGAAAAGGACCCCTGAGCCACCTACAATCTCAGTATCATTCATTCCTTATTTGGAAGTAAAGGACTTTATGCGTTGCGTTGACTTAAAGAGCAAGAAGGAATCTCAGCAGGTGTCTGGTTAGTGTTCTCAAGATGTTTGCAACTGCTAAGCATTTTTTTTTTTTTTTTTGCGGTACACCGGCCTCTCACTGTTGTGGCCTCTCCCGTTGCGGAGCACAGGCTCCAGATGCGCAGGCTCAGCGGCCATGGCTCACGGGCCCAGCCGCCCCGCGGCATGTGGGATCTTCCTGGGCCGGGGCACGAACCCGTGTCCCCTGCATCAGCAGGCGGACTCTCAACCACTGCGCCACCAGGGAAGCCCCTGCTAAGCATTTTGTCAGACAAAAACCGTAGCCCAGATTCTAATAAGTAAAGTGGGTTGAAACTGTGGGTGGTCCTGACCCCTGCCCCAGCTTCCCCCTTACTCCCTTTTCCCCTCACCACTTGGCTATGTGACCTTGGGCAGGTAGCTGAATGCCCCCCAGTGTCCTCCTGTACCCACAAGGGAAGATAGCAGGGCCTGCTGCAGGAAACTGGTGCAAGGATTAAAAAAGAGAGTATACGTGAGACCCTCAGCACCATGTCTGGAAAACAGTAGTCCCAAATAAATGTTGCCATTACTGTTCTTATTATTAATGGCAGAATTAAGACTAGAGGCCTCCCCACTGCTCTTCCAGGTTCTTACATTTCTCTGCACTGAAACATATACAATCTGTCTCCGCTTTGCTTTTGCTTTACTGTTGTTATTTGCACTATGCTCTCACTTGCCCATTCCTCGTAACGTCACCACCAGCCCCGGCCCAGCCACCAGTCCCAGCCTGATAGCCTATCCGGTGAGCAAGCTGGTGCCGGGGCGCACATGCGCACACAAACAAGCGCGCGCCGATGAGCGCCGACTTCCTTCCTGCAGGCGGGCTGGGTCAGAGCCGTCTCGTTCCTCTGACTTCCCTCTCCCGTGGCACCACTCTCACTCTGCCTCGCGGTCTCAGTCTTGGCCTTTTCTCCTGTGCCTTATATAACAGGTTTTTCTTAGTCTCCTCTCCCTTCTCCGTTTTATAATCTCTTCCTGCCTTTTCTTCCCCTTGCTTGTCTTCTAAGCCCTCTCTCTCCATCTCTTTCTTCTCTCCCCTCTCCCACTCCTGCCTCCTTACTGACGGAAGAGCCTTCTTGATCGCAAGCTTGGTTCTGTTCCATCTGACTGTATCCAGCGAGTTCCCTCGGCCCTCGCCTTGTTTGAAGGTTTTACATAGGGACTGAAACGCCATACTAATGCTTGTTGCAGAACTATCATCTCACATCAGGGTCTTACGGTCGCAACGTAAGGGCGCTGTTGGAATAAATATGGGAGCCGGGTGCTACCGATGGTGCTAGTATGAGGGCCGTAGTCCCCTGTGAAGGGCTCTGCGAGACCCACGATGATGTACTACCAGATGAATCAATGCCATTTGGATGCTCAAGTCTGGCCAGGAGGGCAGTAAAATCATGGTGCTCAGTATTTAATTTCTCCTGAATAACCCAGACTGAATTTTGTAATTTGCAACACTGTAAATTTTGTCAACATGTGGGGAACTAAAACGCTATTTATCCAGTACACTCTGGCTAATCATACCCTGGCTTTCTGATTGCCGATTCATTTTGTTCATACTTACAAGGGAATAAATGGATGCCGGAGAAAGCACTTGCCTGGATGAGCTCTGAAACCAAAGCAAAGGCTGAACTACGGAAGATAATTGGGTTCAGAGCTCAAATTTGCTGCTTCCAGGGAAAAGTGAGTCAATGGACACTGAAGGAGTTACACTCTCAGGTATAACTGGGATCAATAAATAAATCTTGGAGGAAAATTTACCTTCCCAGACTCCCTGGTCATTCCAGACACATACTTGTCCATCATATATTTCATTGGCCAATGATACAAATATAACCTCTCTTACCAAAATTCTGTCAACTAGAGAATTCTATTGGCCAGAAATGTCTATTGTTGGTGCTTTGCTAGTATAATTTGATATATATTATATGTAATGTATATGTACTTATATATAATCATATAGTATGGATGTGCTATATCATAGTTATATATATCATATGCTATATCTCTTGCATGTATAAAATATAACTATTGGTGCTTTGCTAGTAAAATTGAATATGTAACAAGTAATATGTAATACATATAATCATAATAAAGAACTTGTGGTTCAGTTAAACTATGAAGCACATCTCTAATAATTTAAGAAATCCATTCATCAAAGATTTTGCACAAAAGAACCTGGAATACCAAATTGTGTTCAGTTAGTTCCCATGTTAAGAATATTTTATTGTGTTTTAATTATTTAAAGATTCATATGTACATACAGAATCAGATTTGGTTTTTCTTTCTTGTTTCTTGAATGCTGTATATTGAATGATACATATGATTTGATATATTATAATCTGTACAAGGTATTGATACATCTGCTGCTTTCGTCTGCCCAGTGCGTCTTCTTCCTCATTGTGAATTGTGTCCCAATTTATCTTTGGGGAACTACCCCTCCCCACTGCAAGCAGTAAAATAATTTATATTTAAAGGATATTTGTTTAATCAAAGAGTCTCCATGAATAATTTACTTATTTTTCCTTTTGGATTGTTTTCAGGTCAGGTGGTTCCCTTTTGTAACTTCCCTGGTGGCGCAGTGGTTAAGAATCTGCCTGCCAATGCAGGGGACACGGGTTCAAGCCCTGGTCTGGGAGGATCCCACATGCCGCAGAATAACCAAGTCCGTGTGCCACAGCTACTGAGCCTGTGCTCTAGAGCCCATGAGCCACAACTACTGAGCCCACGCGCCAAAAGTACTGAAGCCCGTGTGCCTAGAGCCTGTGCTCTGCAACAAGAGAAGCCACTGCAATGAGAAGCCCGTGCACCGCAGTGAAGGTAGCCCCTGCTCGCCGCAACTAGAGAAAGCCCGCACGCAGCAACGAAGACCCAAAAAAGCCAAAAAATAAATTTAAAAAAAAATTGGGAGTTGGGATCATGCAATATCACACATTAAAACAACAACAACAACAACATTCTTTCTTCCCCACAAATCAATTACATTGAGGCCACTGGGGCAATGTTTTTCTCAAGTTCATAATCCAAGCAGTTTCTTTTCATCTCTGCCCGCCTCGCCCCTCCTTTCCTGAGAGCTCATTATTTCCACTGTGTTTGGTTTACTGGTGTCTATGACCTTTACTCTCCTCAGTCAGAAAAGTAAAGAACAGAGGAAGTTGATAATGGCATGAGACACTTCAGCCTGTTAAACAGGCATATCCCTGAGGCTCCCTTCTTCTGCAGTTTTTTGATAGGTTTGGGGATATAACTGAGCTCTCTGTTCTCCCTAAGCTGGGAGATTCAGCCACCAGGCTAGCCTGAAGGACCTCACAATACCAGTGTCCCCTGTAACCCAAGCCCGCAGCCTGGACCCCAGAACTGTGTCTTAGGAGGAGGTGGCAGCATCATTCATCCATGGGAAAAGCTTGACGCTTTAATAACATCTGCTCTCTACATTGCAAGTTTTACACCCCAGTGACTTTTCAGACGATTAATTGCAGTTTTCTCTAAGAGCAAATAGTGAAAGTCAGTAGCTCACCTTACTTTGCTGCAGGGATAATTCTCATTTGGCTAAAATTAAGAATTTAAATAGGTGCCTTAGGAGGCCAGGTAGCTTAAGAACTCCCCGGGTCCTCTTTACAGCTGAGTTACTCTCTACAAGCTCCTGGTGGAGAAACTACCAGTGACCGAAATGCTGTGAGACTGCTTCTTTAATACACTTTATTAATACTTCTCTCCCCCACCTCCCAGTAAAAACCGGCAATTAGGTGGCCTATATTCTTGGAGGACAATGTCATCCCTGTTTAGGGACTCCACTGAGATGTTTCTTCATTCATCTGTGAATAAACCATTTTTCTCTCAACTTTCCTGGTGTGGCACACTCATCCCTCTAATTCTCTCCTCCTCTCATTTACATATTTCCCACATTATTTATTATAGAAGATCTTGGAAAATGGAGAAGGCAAACATGAATAGTTGCCTTGTTTGCGAGTGTCTGGTTTGGATTAGAAGTTGAATACCTCCCACCCCAATCCCACCACCCTACACCCTACTGAGTCTTACCAGGAAGGGCTCTGAAAGCTTGAAATAATTTTGGTGGCTCTGGGAAAGTAGGTGTTTTTGTACCATCTGCATCTAGACAAAAAGCTTCTTTGTGTCCATTGTACTACATCAACAATAAATTCTTAAAATGAATATTAACTTTATCTAAATTTTTAGTAAAGATCTAAAGACTTAAACTCCCTGTGTTTAAATTTGGACTCTGCCACTTGCTAACTGTGTAACCTTGGGCAGGCTCTTTATCTCTCTGTGCCCCAGTTTTCTGTAAAATGGGAAGTAATAATAAGGGTACCATTCTCATAGGGTGATTATGAGGATTAAATGAGGCAATCTGTGTGATTACCCACCCGCTGTCGTACGTAGTAAGTGCTCAATTAATGTTAAGTATTTAACTGCTACAGGAGAGACCACTGTAAATTGGATCCCCATCCTTAACTCAAATATGCAACAAGTATCTACTATCCAGGCTTTTCTTGTCTCTGAGCTACAATGATGAATAAAATACAGTTCCTATCCTCAGAGAGAAAGCAGTTAGTCCAGGTGAGAGCTACAGAATCAGTTATATAGCCTACAATATGGTTAGAGATAGTAATAACCATTAACATTTATTGAGTTCTTAATACTGTGCTGGGCATTTTACAGGATTGCTTTATTTAACAGTTTCAGAAACATATATGGTAGACACTATTATTTATTATTCAGATGAAGAAACTAAGGCTTAGAAAGTAAGTTCAGATCTGTCAGACTCCAGAAACTATGCTTTTTACCATTTTTCTTTACTGAATGCTGAGATACAAATATGTACCATGTGCTGAGAGCCCACAAATAGAGGGTCTGACTATATTTTCAGAACCTGTGGATAGGATGTGACACATGAGCTGAGTCTTGATGGAAGAAGGAAAACTTAGCCAAAGAATGAAGGGGAGGGGAAAGCATTCAAAACCATGCAGGTATGGCCGTGACCTGATAGGACTGTGGGTGCAGATGGTGGGCAGGGGTGATGGAAATGGGCAGGTCCATTGGGAACAGCCTGGGACGCAATGGTATAGAATTTGGATTCTGGTCATGTGTTCAAGAGAGGTTTATAAGAAGAGATAACACAAGATCAAAAACCAAGCAAACAAAAACTTTGCCAACATCAGGCCAGCCTAGGGGAGACCCCTGAACAAAACTCCAGAATAAAATAAAGGCCAGGGGTCCTTCCACACACAGAGGAGATAAGCACAGGAAGGTGGGCACCACATTCACCTGTGTGCTTATTTGACGACTTTCTATCTCCCCCACCAGGCTGTTGATTTTATCAGTGTGGTGCCCATGCTAACTTGGCTCACTATTTTAATTGTAAAACCTAACACAGTCCTGGTCCTTAGTAGATGTCCTATAAATATATATTGCCTGAAATTTTGGATGACTAAAAGCTCAGAAGAGGGGCACCAGCCATTGTACACCAAAACAAGGTGATCCTTGAGCTGAGCCCTGAAGGATAATTAGACATTAACAGGCAAATGGCGGGAGAGAGGGACGCTTTGGAGAGGAAAGGTCATTGGCCAAAGATATGGAAGCACAACCAAGTAGGTTAATCTGGCTAGAACAGGGTTTCTCAGCCTCAGCACTACTGACATTTTGGCTAATTCTTTGCCGTGTGTAGCTGTTCTGTGCATTGTAGGATGTTTAGCAGCACCCCTGGCCTCTACCCAGTAGATACCAGAGGCATCCTCTATTCCCTGCACCAGTGACCACCATCAAAGACACCTCCAGGTATTGCCAAAAGTTCACCCACTACCAATTCAGAACCACTGCCAGCGTTTTTTGGTTTTTTCTTTGTTTTAACATCTTTGAGAATTTCCAGTCATGTGGAAGAAAATATTTTTTTCCACATGACTAGTGACATCATTGCACTATGTCCTCAGACACAAGTGAACAGCCGAAAGAAACCAATAGAAGACACCCATTTAAAGGAATTTAATTTAGAAAGAATCAGAATGGGGAGAAATGGGAGAATTTTAAGTGCATTTGAAACACAAGCCTTCTGAAGAAGTTATTTGAGTTTTAATATTATTTAATATTAAATAATAAAATTTAGTATTATTTTTAACATCTTTCTTGCAGTATAATTGCTTTACAATGTTGTGTTAGTTTCTGCTGTATAACAAAGTGAATCAGCCATATGCATACATATATCCCCATATCCCCTCCCTCTTGAGTCTCCGTCCCACCCTCCCTATCCCACCTCTCTAGGTGGTCACAAAGCACCAAGCTGATCTCCCTGTGCTATGCAGCTGCTTCCCACTAGCTATTTTACATTTGGTAGTGTGTATATGTCCATGACACTCTCTCACTTCGTCCCAGCCCCCTCCCGTGTCCTCAAGTCCATTCTCTACGTGTGTCTTTATTCCTATCCTGCCCCTAGGTTCTTCAGAATCTTTTTTTTTTTAGATTCCATATATATATATATATGTGTTAGCATATGGTATTTGGTTTTCTCTTCCTGACTTACTTCACACTTCACACTGTATGATGGACTCTAGGTCCATCCACCTCGCTACAAATAACTCAATTTCATTTTTTATGGCTGAGTAATATTCCATTGTATTTATGTGCCACAGCTTCTTTATCCATTCATCTGTCGATGGACACTTATGTTGCTTCCATGTCCTATCTATCGTAAATATGCTGCAATGAACATTGTGATACACGACTCTTTGGAATTATGGTTTTCTCAAGGTATATGCCCAGTAGTGGGATTGCTGGGTCATATGGTAGTTCTATTTTTAGTTTTTAAGGAACCTCCATACTGTTCTCCATAGTGGCTGTATCAATTTACATTCCCACCAACAGTGCAAGAGGGTTCCCTTTTCTCCACACCCTCTCCAGCATTTATTGTTTGTAGAGTTTTTGATGATAGCCCTTCTGACTGGTGTGAGGTGATATCTCATTGTAGTTTTGATTTGCATTTCTCTAATGATCAGTGATGTTGAGTATCCTTTCACGTGTTTGTTGGCAATCTGTGTAACTTCTCTGGAGAAATGTCTATTTATGCCTTCTGCCTATTTTTGGATTGAGTTGTTTGTTTTTTTGATATTAAGCTGCATGAGCTGCTTGTATATTTTGGAGATTAATCCTTTGTCAGTTGCTTCATTTGCAAATATTTTCTCCCATTCTGAGGGTTGTCTTTTCGTCTTGTTTATGGTTTCCTTTGCTGTGCAAAAGCTTTTAAGTTTCATTAGGTCCCATTTGTTTATTTTTGTTTTTATTTCCATTTCTCTAGAAGGTGGGTCAAAAAGGATCTTGCTGTGATTTATGTCATAGAGTGTTCTGCCTATGTTTTCCTCTAAGAGTTTGATAGTGTCTGGCCTCACATTTAAGTCTTTAATCCATTTTGTGTTTATTTTTGTATGGTGTGAGGGAGTGTTCTAATTTCATTCTTTTACATGTAGCTGTCCAGTTTTCCCAGCACCACTTATTGAAGAGGCTGTCTTTTCTCCATTGTATATTCTTGCCTTCTTTATCAAAGATAAGGTGACCATATGTGTGGGGATTTATCTCTGGGCTTTCTATCCTGTTCTGTTGATCTATATTTCTGTTTTTGTGCCAGTACCATACTGTCTTGATTACTGTAGCTTTGTAGTATAGTCTGAAGTCAGGGAGCCTGATTCCTCCAGTTCCATTTTTCTTTCTCAAGATTGCTTTGGCTATTCGGGTCCTTTTGTGTTTCCATACAAATTGTGACATTTTTAGTTCTAGTTCTGTGAAAAATGCCATTAGTAGTTTGATAGCGATTGCATTGAATCTATAGATTGCTTTGGGTAGTAGAGTCATTTTCCCAATGTTGATGCTTCCGTTCCAAGCACAGGGTATATCTCTCCATCTCTTTGTACCATCTTTAATTTCTTTCATCACTGTCTTATAGTTTTCTGCATACAGGTCTTTGGTCTTCTTAGGTAGGTTTATTCCTAGGTATTTTATTCTTTTTGTTGCAATGGTAAATGGGAATGTTTCCTTATTTTCTCTTTCAGATTTTTCATCATTAGTGTATAGGAATGCAGCAGATTTCTGTGCATTAATTTTGTATCCTGCTACTCTATCAAATTCATTGATTAGCTCTAGTAGTTTTCTGGTAGCATCTTTAGGATTCTGTATGCATAGTATCATGTCATCTGCAAAGTGACAGTTTTACTTCTTCTTTTCCAGTTTGGATTCCTTTTCTTTTCCTTCTCTGACTGTTGTGGGTAAAACTTCCAAAACTATGGTGAATAACTGTGGTCAGAGTGGGCAACCTTGTCTTGCTCCTGATCTTAGTGGAAATGGTTTCAGTTTTTCACCAATGAGAATGAGGTTTGCTGTAGGTTTGTCATATATGGCCTTTATTACGTTGAGGTAAGTTCCCTCTATGCCTACTTTCTGGAGGGTTTTTATCATAAATGGATGTTGAATTTGTCTAAGGCTTTTTCTGCATCTACTGAGATCATAATATGGTTTTTATCTTTCAATTTGTTAATATGGTTTATCACATTGATTTGCACATATTGAAGAATCTTTGCATTCCTGGGATAAACCCCACTTGATCATGGTGTATGATCCTTTTAATGTGCTGTTGGATTCTGTTTGCTAGTATTTTGCTGAGAATTTTTGCAACTATGTTCTTCAGTGATACTGGCCTGTAGTTTTCCTTCTGGGGGACATCTTTGTCTGGTTTTTGTATCAGGGTGATGTTGTCCTCATAGAAGGAGTTTGAGAGTGTTCCTCCCTTTGCTACATTTTGGAAGAGCTCGAGAGGGATAGGTGTTAGCTCTTCTCTAAATGTTTTATAGAATTCGTTTTTTGATAGACTATTTCCTTTCCATATTAGGGAAGTTTTCAACTATAATCTCTTCAACTATTTTCTCAGTTTTTTTGTTTTTTTTTTTTTTTTGCGGTATGCAGGCCTCTCACTGTTGTGGCCTCTCCCGCCGCAGCGCACAAGCTCCGGACGCACAGGCTCAGCGGCCATGGCTCACGGGCCCAGCTGCTCCACGGCATGTGGGATCTTCCCGGACCGGGGCACAAACCCATGTCCCCTGCATCGGCAGGGGGACTCTCAACCACTGTGCCACCAGGGAAGCCCCTCAGCCCCTTTCTTTTCTCTTCTTCTTCTGGGACCCCTATAATTTGAATGTTGGTGTGTTTAATGTTGTCCCAGAGGTCTCTAAGACTGTCCTCAATTCTTTTATTCTTTTTTCTTTATTCTGCTCTCCAGTAGTTATTTCCACTATTTTATCTTCTAGGTCATTTATTCATTCTTCTGCTTCAGTTATTCTGCTATCGATTCCTTCTAGAGAATTTTTAATTTCATTTATTGTGTTGGTCATCATTGTTTGCTCTTTAGTTCTTTTAGGTCCTTGTTAAACGTTTCTTGTATTTTCTCCATTCTATTTCCAAGATTTTGGATCATCTTTACTATCATTACTCTGAATTCGTTTTCAGGTAGACTGCCTATTTCCTCTTCATTTGTTTGGTCTGGTGGGTTTTTACCTTGCTCCTTCATCTGCTGTGTATTTCTCTGTCTTCTCATTTTGCTTAACTTACTGTGTTTGGGGTCTCCTTTTTGCAGGCTGCAGGTTCGTAGTTCCATTGTTTTTGGTGTCTGTCCCCAGTGGCTAAGGTTGGTTCAGTGGGTTGTGTAGACTTTCTGGTGGAGGGGACTGGTGCCTGTGTTCTGGTGGATGAGGCTGGATCTTGTCTTTCTGGTGGGCAGGACTGCGTCCGGTGGTATGTTTTGGGGTTTCTGTGAACTTATTATGATTTTAGGCAGCCTCTCTGCTAATGGGTGTGGTTGTGTTCCTGTCTTGCTAGTTGTTTGGCATGAGGTATCCAGCACTGGAGCTTGCTGGTCATTGAGTGGAGCTGGGTCTTAGCATTGAGATGACGATCTCTGGGAGAGCTCTCGCCAATTGATATTACATGGGGCCGGGAGGTCTCTGGTGGTCCAATGTCCTGAACTCAGCTCTCCCACCTCAGAGGCTCAGGCCTGACACCCAGCTGGGGCACCAAGACCCTGTCAGCCACACGGCTGCTAGTGTTGGAGGGTCTCCTGCAGAGGCGGGGGTGGCTGTGGCTCACCACAGGGACAAGGACATTGGCAGCAGAAGTTCTGGGAAGTACTCCTTGGCGTGAGCCCTCCCAGAGTCCGCCATTATCCCCACCAAAGAGCCTGCCAGGGTTTTTTTTTGTTTGTTTTGAGTGAGGAAAAAAAATTATGAGGACATAACACAAGATGCTGCTAGAGAGAAAAGCAGAGGGGAGATTTTAAAAGACATGTGTGTCATAACCAAAGTGGATGGGCTTAGCCTGAGCTCAGTGGAAAATCCTTGAGGGACTGAAACAGAGCAGTGCCACGAACACAGCCTTGTGTTTTGGAAAATTGCTTGGCAGTGGTGGTTCGCAGGGGGTCAGGCATGTCTGCAAGGAGAACAGGCTGTTATCAGTCCTCCACGCAGGAAGAGATGAGAGCCTGACCTGACGCCACGGCAGGAGAGCAGGATGGGAACTGAGAGCTCCTTAGGAGGTTAAACCCACAGCACTCAGTTGTGAAGAAAGATGGTGTCAGCAGAGATGAGATGAAAGCAACCCTTTCAAGGATTAAGGGGAAGCTAACCAAGAGACCACTTGCTGGAAGCTAAACTGCTAATACACAACTGAAGGATGCTAATCTGATGAACAAGTGTGAAGTGAAAATGCCAACCCCAGTGAAGAATCCTGCCAAAGGTAGCACGGGCAAATGGAGAACAATGCAAGCAGCCCTAGTGAGACGGTCCTGAAAATCGAGTCAAACTGCATGAAAGGATTCTGGCAGAGGGAAACAGATGGTTGTCGCGATGTCCTCAGTCACTTGACAAGGTGGATAAAGAATTGTTGCCAGGGAAGAAATAATAAAAAGCAGGATTTTGCCAGCATGAGGTGCTGCTATGGCCTTTGGTTCAGAGCATGCCTCTGGAGGCAAGGAGAAGGAAAATAAATATGGAATGACGGAGGGAAATCAATTAGCCCCTCACAGATGGCCTTCCACATCCTAGACAGTGTTATTGTCCCTAACATGAAAGGTTAAATAAGGTAGGAAGAGAAGTAACATGGGGAGGGCTGTGTCCAGGGCTTTATGAGATAACCTCACAGTAGCAGGATTGCCCACAGGGCTCATAGGACAGCTGTGAAGGATGGGACCCGGACCAAGCCGGCCAGGCTGATGCCTGAGAGCTCAGGCCAAGCTCCCCTGATCGGGTGGAAAGTCAGGCTTGCAGAACAGAACTGAGACAGTTATGGGCCCTGAAAATTCCACTGACTGGAGAAACCCATAGGGTGTATGTGGAGTTTTGGTGGGGGGGGGAGAGATGGATGGATTGTCTAAAACAGGATGTTTTCTTCCTATTAAGTATATTATTTCCACAAGTTTATATTACACAAGTTTACATCTTGAAGTAAGTAGCACAACAGGCTGGCTCATGAAACAGAGCACAGAAAAAAGACTACTATATGATTAAAAGTGGAGAATTACATAAGGTACTTAAGCTAGACTCTGGCTTCATGTGATGCTCAACAAATTAAGATGGGGCTTCCCTGGTGGCACAGTGGTTGAGAGTCCGCCTGCCGATGCAGGGGACACGGGTTCGTGCCCCGGTCAGGGAAGATCCCACGTGCCGCAGAGCGGCTGGGCCCGTGAGCCATGGCCGCTGAGCCTGCGCGTCCGGAGCCTGTGCTCCGCAACGGGAGAGGCCACAGCAGTGAGAGGCCCACGTACCGCAAAAAAAAAAAAAAAAAATTAAGATGGAGGAGGACAAGGCGAGAGGAGGTGGAGGAGGAAGAAGAAATTTGCAAGCAGAACCGTCACACTATATTTTTCTCCCACCAGAAGAATGTTTATCAAGCCAGAGCCTGGGGTTTTGCTCATGTCTCTCTTTTATCATTCATAATTGAAACGCTATTGACATTTCTTGGGCATCTGAAGGTGAGCTTAATTTATTTTCATCTTTTCTGAATTTGATATCAATAATATGCACAAAGCCACAATGCCTAAATGAGGCTTCAAAAGCCGTTGCTGTAAATAAAGAAATTACTTGTATTTTTATAGCTCTTTACATGGTTTTATTTGACCGTGACAAGAACCCTGTGAGAGGGGCAAGATGAGGTGCTATTACCTTCACTGTTTTTTCAGTAGCTACAGTCATATAGATTTACAAAGCCTAATGAGTTTTTCGAGCTTTCCCAGCTCACTGTGAGAGACTTGGGGTTGAAAATCAGGTTTTTGATTCTCCATCTAGTGCCCGTGGCATCTTAGTTCCCCAACCAGGGATCGTTCTTGGGCCCCTGGCAGTGTGAGCGTGGAGTCCTAACCACTGGACTGCCAGGGAATTCCCCCAACCACATCTTTTGATAGTAATAAATGCAAAGTCCCTTTTCTCACTTTCTCAATTTACCTTTCAAGCAACTCATCCCCACCAAGGCCACTCCTGCCCCTACTGTGCCCTGATTTTTCCCATTAGCCCATATCCCTAACTTTAAGACCTGTAAAGCTCACCTTTTAATTTTAATTCTACCTTAATTAACCCCACTTTTAGACTAAGAGGTTCTTAATTCTTAGTTTGTACTAATTCTTAATTCTTTGCACATGTTGGGTTGCATTTTTGAAAAATAGTGATTTTAGCTACTACAGTAAAGGCTTTTGGATACACCTTTATGTAGTAGGAAGTGGTTTTTAAAATATTAATTTGAAATCAATATTTTGTAAGTAAAAAGGGCTGAATATCAGCAATTTAATATGGGTCAGCTCAGTCTTAACCATCGTTTTGTAGAGATTGTTTTTTCCCAGTGTTCCCTTCCTCTCATTCAAGGAACTATGCTGGTCTGAGCTAACTGCTTGTCTCAGCCCTAAAACGAAAAGGTGATAATAGAAACCACAAGAAAAAGAATATTTTCTGCAATTTTAGGTCTCAAAAGGCTGAACCTTTAACGGAAAAAATAAACTTAAGGAACAGGTAAAAGCTTGGGGAGAAACATTTTAGGCAAGAGCAAAAACAAAAACAAAAAACCACTCTCTTGGCTGGGAGAAAAAAATAAGATTCATCAGACCCAGGAGAAGGCTGGGGAGGAACAGGGCTAAAGGGATTAGAGCCAACTCCACGTGTATAAGTTTAGATGGTCTGAGATGAGAGGGCTGGATCTGAAGGGAACCCAGGTTGTGAGAAGATCTAGATGTGCATGTCACCAGGCTTGCCTCACGAGGGCACTGCCCATCATCCGTGGATAGAAGCCCTTGGGAAGCTGCGGCAGCACCAGAAGTCCACTGGGATGGTCAACCCCTAATGGTCGCTGCCTCAAAGGTACATTTCCTGTCCTTTGATAGGCACCAGCGTGTTGCTCCTTGATCACCCAAAGGAATCCAAAGGAATGACTCCACTCTCTGCTCTGAGACTTTGCCTGGCCCCTATCTACCCCTTCCCTATAGACACCTCCTCCCCTTAGCAACCAGAACCCCAGACCCAAGCGTTGTCTACTCCATACTTTTGCAACATGCTTGACCAATTTGCCCAAGGCAGAAATGTCTTCCAGGTGCACATGTCTCACCTTGTCTCAGACCATCTTACACTTGCATATGAATTTACAAAGCTCAAAGCACTTTTATAACCAACCTTTCTTTAGATTTTTCCAACAGATTTTTCAAGTAAGAGAGAAAAGTGCTAAGAATTAGATTCTCTTTTTATTTGCCCCACTGAGTCTTCCTCAAGGGCTACTCCCCACTTATTAGGACATATTACATTTCTCCCCCATTTTAATGTGTTCAGAAAAAGGGAAGAGCCACAATAACTCCACTATTATTTGTGTTCCAGGGGCTTCCAGAAGATTAATCTGGCATTGGTGTGCAAGACGGATGAAGTGGTGAGAAGCCAGGTTTGAAGAGGATTTGCAGGAATCCAGGAATGAGGTGAATTGCTCAGAGATGCTTATTGCACCAGGCTTTAAAAATGATAATTATTGGGCTTCCCTGGTGGCACAGTGGTTGAGAGTCCGCCTGCCGATGCAGGGGACGTGGGTTCGTGACCCGGTCCGGGAAGATCCCACATGCCGGGGAGCGGCTGGGCCCGTGAGCCATGGCCGCTGAGCCTGCGCGTCCGGAGCCTGTGCTCCGCAGCAGGAGAGGCCACAACAGTGAGAGGCCCACGTACCGCAAGAAAAAAAAAAAAAAAAAAAAGATAATTATTTTAGTGATTTGTTATCTAAGACCCGAGTTAGTCACTAAAGGAAATAAATTATTTATTCATACGTTTTTCATTCTTTGGTGCCCTAAAGTTACTGGGCCAGAAAAGATTTATGTGACACATTTAAAGGCCCAAGACAGACTGTTGAAAGAAGGGAGGTGAATTTCATGACGATTGCTTCCTTTCCATCATTAACAATCTCCCTCCTCTTTAAACTCCTTCTCATGTGGCATCTTAGCCGCAGGTCAGAACCCACATCGGAATAGGAATTGTAAAGGATTCTGGTTTCATAGCTATTTGTGACAAAACAAAAAATGACTTTCAACAGAAGTCAGCATGGGAGAAGTCAAATGTGGAAGATGGTGTAAAACCTGCAGCATTTCCATGGGCTTTGAAGGTAGACTATTGTTCAGAGACTGCTCAAGACTAAATGGGTCCCTGCCCAGGTATCAGTGGGCTGTGAGTATAACTCCACTTACAAAGCACTTGAGCATTGTTTATCTTGAATTTTATTTTCCTCTTTATTGCCCAGTTGCTCAAGCCAGATATTGGACATTATCCTCCTTTCCCTTCCTCTTCTTCGGCCCAAACAGCCAATCAAGCACCAATTCCCACAACTCAGTGGCTCAAATTCTATTGTGCATCAGAATCACCCAGTGGGCTTGTTAAAGCACAGATTACTGGGCCCCAGCCTCAAAACGTCTGGGATAAGGCCTGAGAATGCGTCTGTAACAAATTCCAACAATTAACAAATGTGTATTTGTGATGCTTCAATTTGGAGATCACAGGTTGAGAACCACTGCTGTAGATTGGTTCCTGAGCCTCTTTTGCATTCATACATTGTTGCTTATTCCTGTGCTGAGTATTTTAATTCAGGTCACCATTGTACATTGCCTTTTTTACGCCAATGATCTCTTTTAAGACACAAATATGATAATTTATACCCCTGCTGAAAACTTCAGTGGCTCTCTAGAGCCCAAAAGATGATGTCCATCTTCTCTCTTTGCCTTTCCCAGAGACAAAATTTTAATCTTTTATCTGATGATTTTGTTATTTATCTCCATGTTTCAAAATAACATCCTTGAATTGCCATTTCTTACATTTTTAGTTGTATGCCTTATCTATTGATTTACCACTATAAGAAGTAAGGACTTGGTTCTCTCTAGATATTTTACCTTTCATGAACATTCTCCCATTCTCTCATTATATCATCCTTTTGTTAGCATTAATATTACATATTATGACTATGTAAATGCTATTCACAGCTCAGCCATTTATGATCACTTTTTGTTTTCCCTACAGCGAATAATGAGTTTGGTTTTGTTTGCTTAATTTTTTTATATACTTGTTATAATTTGACCTCAAATCCTTTTCCAGGTTTTAAAATCTCATCCTATGATATTCAGACACAACAGGAACTCTATTATCTTACTTTCCTGAAGAAGTTCATCCAAGAGCCTATTTGATCTGTTCCCTTTTGTGCAAGTTTGTCATGCAGCTTCTGCCTAAGCTACCAACCTGGGCATTCCTTTCATCTCTCTCTCCCCATGCTTGATCTTCTGTTTTCTGTATCTGGTGTGTTCTTTACCCCAGATTTTCTCTATAGCTTTCGTGAAACTTATTCCCCGATAGTTTTCAGAGCAACGTTGCATGGAAGGTAAGTCTATCGACACTTTTATGTCTTAAAATATTTTTATTCCGTCCTGATGTTAAACTGATAATTTGGCTCAGTGTCAAATTTTAAGTTGAAAATAATTTCCCTTTAGATTTTTGAAGGCACGTGTCTATCACCTTCTGGTTACCAGCCTTTCTTTCAATAAAATCTTTTGACTGTGATCTTTTATTTCCTTCTGGAAATTTATAGGATATTCTCTTTGTCCCCAGTGTTCTGAAATTTCTCTGTAATGTACCTTGGTGTGGGTATGTTTATGTCCATTGTGTCAGACACTTGATGACCCCTTTTAACTAAAAACTGATATATTTCAGTTGTGGAAATTTTAACTATTATTTCCTCCCATGTTTCAATGTTCTCTTTTGTGCACCTCATATATATTTATGCTGAACTACTCCTTTCACTAGTATATAATAATTCTCTTTATCCTTAACACTGCTTTTTGCCTTAAAGCAATATTTTGATAATATAGTCATATCAGCTTTATTTATGTTAGTGTTTTCTAAGTATATTTTTAAATAGTTTATTTCAATATTTGGGGGTCATTATATTTAACTGTGCCTCTTTAAAAGAATATATAGCCCTTTACATACATTCATAATTGCTACTAATCAATATGAGTTTATTTCGTGCATCACATTTTGGGCTTTTTATAAAACTCTTTTCTTTTTTTATTTTGCCCTCTGTTAGAATGTTCCATTTTCTTTATTCACTTATTTCCCTCCTCTAATGGCTTGGAAGTTTCACATTTTATAATGCATTCCTATTTAGATTTTAGTGTTTTCACCTTGGGCAAGTTGCCTAATCTTTCTGTATATATGCATTTCCCTATCTGCAGAAAGGAGTTGAGAGTAAAATATTCCTTAACAGAGTTACTGTTAGCACGTAATCAGATAATATTTCTAACACATTCGGATATTTAGCATATCGTGTAGCAGTTCACAGTAAACACCCCATAAAAAGGAGATTGTGATTAATACTAATATTTTGTATATTTACTATAAATGATTTGAAAATCTTTCCAGACACTCTACTAACTGAAAAATTTTGAGACGCAGATTGTGTATTCTAGGGCAATAATGCAGTTTACCTGTGTTTAATTATGTGCCTTCCTGCTAAAGACTTCAGAGGGAAGTCAGAATATCAGCACTGTGGGAAATTGACTGATTAACTCAATCAAGATCATCCTCAAAGACGACTCCAAAAATACATCTGACAGCCTGTGGCTGAGGAAAGCAGCTAGCGCTGGGGGGTGGGAGGAGTCAGGTGGATCATTTTCTCTGAATTATGAGCCCCATACAAGCGGGATGTTATGTGATAACCCCCTGTGGAGAATTCTTCTTGTTACCTGCTGAGTTTTGAGACTATATCTTCAAAATTCACTCCAAGAAGATTTGTGTTTCAGTCTCTGGGGTTTGGGGTATTTCTTTGCCCTTCAGACATTTTTTAACATAGAATATATACCACAGAATAAACAATAACTTTTATGAAACTGTACTACAGAGTGGCCATTTTGAGGCACTGGTTCTGGTATAAGGAAGGATCTATTTCAAATAACCAGGTACTAGGGACGCAGACCAACTGCTCGTGTTTCTCAGCCCTGAGAGAAGGACACATGTACTTAGATCAGGGATGGAAGGCTTATATGATGGAGCATCCTTCTTTCTCCCCCTCACGCTTGACTAAATGGCTTCCTCGTCAGGCTGACCAAAAGCAGAACTGAAGAGAGACTACATCTGTTTTCACTAGGACTCCATCCTCTAGCTTTAGGAAACATGTGCCTGCACGCACACGCGCGCGCGCACACACACACACACACACACACAACACACACTTCTCCTTTCAGCCTCTTTCTTCTCTTTCTGCTGTCAGTGTCAAGAATAAAGTCACAGTTTCACAAGTCAGCTCATTCCGTTAGAGCTTGGGTAGCTCTAACTGTTAAAAAGATAAAATCCTAACTCTGTCATTCAAAATCTTAGCAAGATCTAACAACTTGTATCGTCAGTCTTTTATCAGGATGCGTTCTGTGTGTTCATACAAGGTCCTGAGAGAAATCTTAGATGGGATATGACTCAGAGCGGAGCTGGTAGTGCATCTCTAAAGACATCTTTGTTAATCGATACAATGGGTATAGTCATTGTAAAAATCTCAACTTACATTTCGACACTTCTGCTTGGAACATTTCAATGGCTCTCATCATCTCCAGTCATGTAACTAAAGTGTGGTCTATGAACTAGAGTTGGACTGCAAGCTGCTTATTTTCTTTTTTAAAAAAATTTTTATTGGACTGTAGTTGATTTAAAATGTTGTGTTAGTTTTGGGTGTACAGCAAAGTGAATCTGTTATACACATACATACATTCCCTCTTTTTTAGATTCTTTTCCCATATAGGTCATTACAGAGTACTGAGTAGAGTTCCCTGTGCTATACAGTAGGTCCTTATTAGTTATCTATTTTATATATGGTAGTGTATATATGTCTATCCCATTCTCCCAATTTACCCCCTGCCCCTTACCCTCTGGTAACCGTAAGTTTGTCTTCTACATCTGTGACTCTATTTCTGTTTTGTAGATAAGTTCATTTGTAGCCTATTTTAGATTCCACATATCAGCCATATCATATGATATTTGTCTTTCTCTGACTTCACTCAGTATGACAAGCTGTTTATTTATCAAGTCAGTACAGAAATTGAGAATAAGTATAGTTAGTAGAAAGAGTGATTTTATATCAGTTTAATCTCATGAGTAAAGATTCGGCTAGTATTTTGTGTCCTTTTTTTAATTATTCATTTTACTGTGTTTTACAAATATATTTGATTGGCCTGTGATGGAATAAAAATTTAAAAAAATAAAAATGGGTCTTTGGCCAAAAAAGTTTGACAAGTGCTGACTGACAGGATAAAGTCCCAGCTCTTTGTATGATCTACAGGGTCAGATGTGCCCTGATCCTGCCCAACTCTTCACCACCTGCCACTCCCCTCCCTTCACAGCACTGTGTTCTAGCCATATAAAATCACACGCACTGTCCTTTTACAAATGCTGGCCCTTCTGACCGGAATGCCTTTTATATTCTCAGTTGGCTGCTAAATTTCTACTCATCAATCAAGTCCAACCTTTCTAGATGAGTCAGGACCCTTACTTGCAAGTGACAGACACGTAACTTGAATCATTTAAACAGAAAGGTATTTACGGACAGAGATGGAGCTGTCTTGAGACTCAATAGGATCCGCAGACGAGAATGATTTCCCCTAGCTTTCTCTCTCTCTTTCTCTCCACCCCTCTTTCTCTCATCTTTAACATTCTCTTGGTCTTACTCTCTTTTACTGCAGACAGGCTTATTCTGTAGAGCAGAAGGACATTGTGGAACCCAGCTCTGTTGACCCAACTTAACAAGGCAAGATGATAGAGAGGATATCTCCCTTAGAACAAGGCAAGAGGATAGAGAAGATATCTCCCTTAGCTTCAGAATAAAATCATCCCAGAAATGATTCTTATTGTTCTTAATTGGATCAAGTGCCTACTTTGGCCTCTGGACCAATTACTGTGCCAGAGAGAAGGGATTGTCTCTGCAGTCCAACTTCTACCTTTTCAGAGAAATTATTCTAAAATATAATTACATTTGTATCTCCTCATCTTTAAGACCTTACCTTCTCCTTCATCTGCAGAAAAGAATTCAGGATGTTTTGTCCTTCATGAGCAAGGTTTGGTGTTTCCCTCCACTTTCACCACTGCAGTGAAAGATGCAACGATTTCCTGCATCTGTGCTGTTCACATGCTGGACCCCTCCCCCAGCAGTCCAGAACTGAATCCCTATGCATCTCTTAAAATAAACAGGTGTTGCCTGTCTTAGTAAGTCTTGTCTAGTCGTCTCTAAATAAAGATACTCACTACTCATTGACACTATTTTACACTTCATGTACTTTCATTGGTTTTCTTGCAATACTCTATTTGTCTTTCTTTCCTTATATATTTTCTACTAAACTCTTTGAGTTCATCCACGTTGTCTAAAATATGTTTTGCACATAGTAGATGCTCAAATCGATGTTTGCTGAAACAAATTATAGCATTGATCCTCTTGTATTACGGATGTACCTTTACATAACTTCCTTTCATACTAAAGTTTGATCTCTTTAAGTGTGGAGGGTCCATCACTGCATCTTCAGAGACTAGCATGGTGCTTAACACACAGTAAGTGATAAATAAATGAGTGTTGTGGATGAATAATTAAGTGAACAAATGAAGGGAAAATAGCTATGTATGGAGCACCCTTGATGACTCTATCAAGACTTTATTTGCTAACAAGAATTGGCTGGTACCGTGGCGTTACACAGTGCATGTCTTTGACCCTTCCTTCTTTACAACTAATCTCATGCCTGGTTGGGTACAAGACAGATGAGAGGCTGTTTAACATACAAAGACAAAATTCATTCCCGGGGACTGGGCCATAGCTGAGGGTCATTGCTACCTCCTAGTTCCATTCAGTGTTTATTAAATAACCCTCAGATCAACTCACTTCCCCCTTAATACTTGAGTTTCAGAAGGCAGGGATCTTCTGCTCTGTACTCCCAGATAACTACACAGAAATATCCATCAATAAAGAGTCTTCCATATAGATTCTCATGAGGCATAAACAGCCAGCTAATGACCTGGTTCTACAGAGATGCTCACAGCAGGAACTGGGTATATATCTTGTATATGGGGTTGTGGTAGGCAGTAAGGAAGGGTGGGGGGATGGCTGCAACACACCATTATGAATAACAAAGTCAGGTCATGATAACCATTGCCGTGGTGACAAACCATTTCTGTCTCTCTAGCATGTACATAATTTATCATTAGTCCTCATCTCCACAATGTCAGGTTGACACAACCTGAGGAGTTATTAATGTCTCAAAATTGCAGGCCTGGGAGGGTGATACTTTGGTTGTTTATTTCTAAGTGAGACCCAAGAACAATATCTTGGGTCCTTGTTTGCAGAAATTCTGCACCACACTGGGAGACTGGAAAGTACACATATTTGGCTTACGGCCTTGAAGTGTCTTGTTTGAAACGATGCCACAATCTGATTAGAAATATTCACTTCAGAAGGGGATTTTTTACTCATAAGAGGATGAGATTTTTGCTATTACTGAGCATTCTATCTTATAAAAAATACTTGATAGTTATTTTATCGGTCTTCTGTGAAACTCTCTGGAGAAGATCGCTATTAAATTTACTCTTTGCTCAATGCATACATGCTCATGCTTAAAGTACATTTATTGTGCTAGAATGAATGTGTCCCAGAAAGTGCTAGGATGATTTTGACCTCTAGAATAGAATCACATAGGCAGAAACATCATGGAAAATTTTGAAAAATTATTTTTACAATTATTATCCATTTAACTATTGGACTATAATTATGAGATCTGACTATACCAATAGGCCCAAACTTGCTTCGTTGCCTAACACATAGCAGATACTCAAAGATATTTGCTGATTAAATAAAGGAGTTAACAACTGCAGACCTGTAGGTATATGTATGATTATAAATATAGTGACTGGGTGAAATCCTGTGAAACAGAGGATGTACATAAACACTGAATCCAATCTCAAATATTGCTGTTTTCCAAATATGTAAGGCTGTTCAACCTCCAGCGTCTCTGTCCACCTTGCTCCTTCTGCCTTGAACGTCCTTCTTCACTTTGTCCATAAGATAAACTCTTACGCAGTCTACCCTGATTTCACTTCTCCCTAGCCCTAAGCCCTTCCCACTGTCCCCTCATAATGACAGAATCAGTTATTCTCCCCTACATGCCATACTGCAAATTGTGAATTCCTGTCAGTGTCGATTCCACTAACCACACTGGACCATAATGACCTCTTTCAAGGCCAGACGTGTCTTACTTAGCTTTGTATTTCCAGTGCCTGGGTAGAGTAAGGACTCAATGAAAGTTTGTTTTTAAAAAATAATTCTGATATACATGGGAACAAGATTCCAATGCAGCCAGAGTTTATACACTGGAAGAATGGTTCATTGATTCAAATCCATAAATTATTCATAGTCCCATAGCATGTAAGCGGAAGCCTCTGAAGACTTCCAAGATCTGGACCTGGCTCTGTCTAATGCCACTGTCCACGTTCTCTCTACTGTGTCTTGAGGTACGGCCAGGGGCTCTGGGAGTATACTGGAGCAAGGAGGGAAGGTTCCTGAAGGAAGTATTTGAATTTAACATCTGCAAGTGCCAGGGAAGAAGCTGGTGCAGAGAAATGATAGCAGAAGCAGGGAGAAACAGAACTAAGCTTCCATTGCTTTACGTGTACCTGGACGCTAACGTGCCAGGAGAGGACTCCTGCTGGCATTTCATCAAGTCATCCTCCACAGCTGGGGCAAGAAGGCAAAGGCACATTCAGCATTTTGAAACTAGACTGTAGACTCCATGAGGGAAATTCAATTTTTGCTTCCCACCACATAGCAGGCAGTGAATAAATACTTAATGAACAAAAGTGCATGGAAGCAAAAGCGATTATATTGCTGGAATGAAGTTTCCACCTCTCCTTACAACACTGTGGGATCTCACACTTTAGGTGGGTTTATTTTTACCTCAAGGGTGGTAATGGAGGTGAAAACAGAACTTTTCTGAAGGAATGATTCTTATTCTCCATCTTATCCCCAGCATTTTATGAAAAGGCATTTTCCAAGAGGTGCTTTAAATACTTCAAATCTCCAGGCAGTAGTACTTCAATATATTTTAAAATATGAAAAGCTTCCCCCCCCAAGTCTTCCGCCTGGCTCTCCCCCCAGGGTGACTGGCTGAACCGCACAGCATCTCCGCTGCACCTGTGTTTGATCTTGCGCACGCTGAACTGCAGTCCCTGGGTCTTGGACTAAAGACGACTCCCAGCACATACATAAAAGTCTATTGGCGCCCTCTGCCAAGGACTTGGGAGACCTTTTTTTTCAAAGAAACAAATACGTTTCATTTCCAGTTAGCATGAGGCAAGGCCAAGTTTCTTTTTTTCTCCCCCTACCTGTTATTTTTCTCTGTCTAAGGCTGAGAAGTAGCGAATTATCTCCAGGGGCTTAAGGAAGCAGCCAGCAAAGTCACATCCTCACGTGGACTCTGTACTAGAAGGAAATCTAGGTCAGTGTTGTCTTCCAGAAATGCAAACTGAAAGAATAGCCTCTGCCTGCATGTCAGGGCAAACAAGCTTTAAAACATGGTGGCAGGAGAGGAAATGTCATTCGCAGGCTCACAATTGGTAAAAATGTACTCTTGTATCTTTGGCGATAGAAATTGATTTTCTGAGCCTTTGTGCATTGTCCCCAAATGCCTTCGATGTTAGATCTCTGAAGTGTCTACATAAAACAAGAAGATCTGGGTGCCGGGATGGAACTTTCTTTGGCCTTGAAGATGATCTGAGCATCTGGTTTCCTACCAGCAGGATCAGAGTCAGGTCTAGCCCAGGAGCTGTCTCAATACATGCCAGACTCAGTTGAGCAAACTCTGTTATCAGATTTAACCCCCGGTCAACATCTAAGATACAAAAGCATTTGTCTGGTGGAATTTAGTACAGCCTGTGTGGAATCCAGATCATATAGGGATGAATATAAACAGAGATATATCATCAGTGGCCTTTTTTCTACTTCCTGGCATCTGGAGATTTTTCTAGCCTGATATTCAAAGTCATCCTACCCTGGTAGGATTTTCTCTGATCTTACGTTATATTTCAAATTGCCTAATTTTTAAAGAACTATTTCTCTGCATATACTCAACACTCTACTAAGCACTTTACAAATATTTCCATATTTGTAGCTTTACAAGTACTGCTTTACAAAACTTGACAAATACTTCATTCACTCAAAAAATATTTTTTTGCGCACCTACTATGTGGCAGGCATTGTTCTAGGCCCCGGTTCTAGGCTAACCCTTCAGAGAGCTTGTGGGCTAGTGCAGACACAGACAATATCAATATGTATAATTCATTCCAGAAAACAAATGATAATGAGGAAATAAACTCAGGTAAGGGGAATGAGGGCACAGGGAAAGGCATTTAGTTTACGGTGTTCCCCTGAACATCCTAACTAAAGCCCCTCCTTATACCCCAATTGAATTATCAAAGATGTGAGTCATGCATAAAGCCAGAGAGGCCAAAAACCCTAGCTCAGATCTTGGTGCATTTGAGAAACTTCTGGAAACAATAGGGGGAAAAAGCAACAAGAGATGAAGTCAAACAGAAAGGGACCTGATCACGTAGGGCCTTGGAGGCCATGGTAACGAGTTTGCTGTTATTCTAAAAATAATGGGGAGCCTCTCTATATATTTTTCAAATATCACTGCTTTGGCTGCTAAGTGGAGAACAGATGTTAATAGGCAAGAGTACAGACAGGAGGCTCCTGAAGAAGGTCAGAGATGACAGTGGTTAGCTCTCGCGTGGGGCGAGAGGGGTGGCTGGGGGATGTCTGTAGAGGCACAGCTAGAAGGACATGCTCATTTGCTCAGACAATAATTCTATGAGATGAAGAAGCTGAGACAGTGGGTGGAGCAATGATAAAGCTGAGGGTGGATGTAATAGGAATAAGCCTTATAATAATGGTGAAAAATGGAGCTGAGAGGGAACGAAGTCTCTAGTGCAGAATCAAGAGGGGGATGAGGGCAGTTAGAGAATTCAGGCTAAAACAGCCCAAAACCATTTTTTTTTTAATTGCTACTTGGAAATTTCCAAGGAAATTTTTCATTTTGGCATCCTTGCAGCTAATCATCCCTTCACTCGATGGGCTTCTGTGCTGAGAAAGACTCAGAAACTCCAGAGTTTGTTTCTTACTTAGATTGTTCACGTTACCATTTGATGTTTGCTTCTCTCTCATCTCTGCTAATGAGTCACCAGAAATAAAAACTGCTTTTACAAACTTCCAGAGCTGCCTTTGTTGCTCTGCGCTGCCAAGAAAGAAAATGCTGTTGGCAAAATCTGATGCAGTTGGCTGTTTGTTTCCCTGGAGGACCCAAAGGTGGATGTAAATAATTTAAAATAGCTTTTATGATCTGTCTGTTTCTGGGTGGCAACATTAAAGGAATAAATCTAAGATTGAAGAGGGAGAAATGTAAAAAATATTTGAAGAAAAACAAAATTTCATGTGGCCTAACAAATATTTATTGAGCAGTCACAGTGTACAAGAAAACAAAGCAGGACTAAAAGCCTATATATTTACTGAGTGCTAGGTTCCCATACACACTTGAATTCTGCAAAGACACAATGTAGTAGGTACAATTCTTATTATTTTATAGATGGAAGTGAAAAGGTTTAGAGACCTGAGGGAAACTATTAACTCTCACACCTAGAATAAGGCAGAGTGGGCCCCCCCCCCGTGCATCTGTTCTAAAGGTCATGTTCTCAGTGATAGCGTGGACTGCTTCTCAATTAAGGGGCTCGTTAGGCATTCACCTGTCTAGTGGTGTGGGATGAGGACAGACTGCTGACAGCCAGTAGTGATTTAAGGTCATCAAGAGAGGTTACCTGAAGAGCTGTCATTTATGCTGGGAGTTAGAAGGAAGCACCTGATTTAAACAGAAAGAGGGGGTGTCTCCTCAGGCCAAAATAATGGGAAAAAAATGAGGAATCCAGGCTAGTGCCTAGTAACTTTTCTCTGGGGTGCCAAGCAACATTTTTGTTGCGTATTTATTCATTTTAATGATAACATTTATATATAATACATAGTACAATGCATATATTGCAAATAAAACTAATATCCATTATATATCACAGAACATGTAAGGCACAGTATATTATGTAATATATAATATATGCCATAAATAATTTGATATAAATGTACTTTACAGAGACCTTTAAAATATATATTCATAATACTTATATACATATTTATGATATTACAAACATCAGTATATTTCAATATGTATACGGTATTTTGTTTTCACGGACTTGACTAATTGATTTGGTTTCAATTTGTGTAACAAAGAAAGAACTAAGCTGGGAGTCTGAAGATGTGGGTTTCTCTACTTTTTCAAGTCTCTTAATTTCTCAGTTCTCATGCTTCTCCTTCAGATAATGAAATGGTTGGACTAAATATTTCTAGGATCCCTGCCAGCTCTAAAATTCTTGGATTTGGGCATGAAAACAGGTCATCACGCTCTACCAGTTGGTGACTGTGTCCTCTATGTTGGTGCTGGGTGTGTACATGCTCCTACTGTTGCACCTACTTGCTTGTGTGCCTGTCAGCCCTTCTAGACTATGAGCTCCCTGAGGTCAGGCATGGTGTCTTATCCACCTTTAACTGCAGCATCTAGCCTATGGTCAGTGCCCAATAACTAACATTGCTTTTCTTGTACATTCTGCTTTCAACTATTCCATAGCATTTTTTATTGGAAAATATCACTCCAACTATGCCTTGTTCCTCATTATTTCAAAGTGGTTTATTTCCAGCTTGATAAAAATAAACAGCTCCTGTCCGTGGGGGTTTAGGTTAGAATCCCTTGTCAGAATGTTGCTAAAAAGGCTTCATAACTACAACATATTTATCCTTTCAACAAGAGATCTCAAGACAATTTACTAAGAAAGCTATTACTTTATAAGTAATAAGACCAAGATACAAAGAGATCAGCAACTTGCTAAAGGTTAATAAATTATTCACTGATTGGGACTTGAGCTTCTGAGCCCCAGAATCACAAGTTTCTATATAAACCCCAAAAAGCAGGCAAAGGAAACAGTATTCAGAAGTCCTGTGTACCCAGCATACTTAGCATAATCAGTTTACCTGTGTCAATTTCATTACCGTTTATAAATAGGGATGCTGCCTCATGGGAAAAGGAAAGCTTCCCTACTCTTTTTCCACCTCCAAGCAAGGTAATTTACCATTCAAATCTATTCTGAAAGAGGCACAGAATTTATTTCAGCAGGCTCGGAGAAAGGACGGAGCTCTCTGCAGAAGAAGCCCCTCTGGGGTTTGACTGGGGTCGAAAGTCTCCTAGGTGAGGTGCTATATGTCCCTCAACCACTCGTTCCAACTGCCTTCTTCATCAGAACCTTGTCTGAAAATCCCTTTATCTTCCTTTGACCCTGCTAGGCTGCTACTCAAAGGAATACACTCTAATCCTCCTCAGCCTGTCTGGAGAGATTTTGCCCTCAGTCAAAGGAGTTTCAAAGAAAAGATTTTCAGCAGTCCTGGAAGGGAGATGTTTTGCTGTCTATAAAGAAATGGGGACTTCCCTGGTGGTGCAGTGGTTAAAAATCCGCCTGCCAATGCAGGGGACACGGGTTCGAGCCCTGGTCTGGGAAGATCCCACATGCCGTGGAGCAGCTAAGCCCGTGGGCCACAACTACTGAGCCTACATGCCTAGAGCTTGTGCTCCACAACAAGGAGAAGCCACAGCAATGAGAAGCCCACACACCGCAACAAAGAGTAGCCCCCGCTCGCCGCAACTAGAGAAAGCCCCTGCACACCAATGAAGATCCAATGCAGCCAATAAATAAATAAATTTTTTAAAAAAAAGAAAAAAACAGAAGAAATGGGTCACATTTACTTGTTTTTGTGAGTGAGTTGAAGATGTTTTGGGAAATTCAGAACCATATGCGTGTGTGTTTGTGTGTGCTTAGAAACAAGAGTGTGTGTGTGTGTGTGTGTGTGTGTGTGTGTGTGTGTGTGTTATCATCACTTCAATATTTCAGGGAGAAGAGAATCATAATTTTGTATAAATTTGAATAAGGGTCCCTGAATATTCCAGAAGAGCTTGAATTAAGGACCATTCAGCACCAAAGCAATGTCCCTTTGTTACTTCCCAGCACAAAATTAATTCAGATTAAGAAAACTGTGCCTAATGACAGTCCCAAGGGAATTTGCTTTCGGGGTAAAAAGGATTGCTTAAAAGTAGATTAACTTCAAAGTAATATAGGACATATTTTCTCGGGTTTATTTTAACAAAATGACTCATGCTTTGTTTCACCATCGTTTAAAAATACTCCTTTTACAAACTTATTTACACTTTTCAACTGCACAAAATTTGTGTCTAAGAATATAGTATGGGAAGAAGGAAACTGTGTCCTGGAAATCAGGCACACTTTGGAATCCCACATGGTTCCAGTTCCAGCTTCACCCCTGGCTGGTTGGGTGGAATCAGGGATGCTCCCTAACCTCTCTGAAATCTCAGATTCCTCTTCCGTAGGAACAATGGCAAAATACCACCCCTTGAGAGATTGTTGTGTGAATCAGATAACATATTCACAGTGCCTAGCAGCTGGTGGAAATTTTTAAGATGTTACTTTCCCTTTTTAAGCCAAGTCTTGTCCCAGTTTTCCTAAATAATTGAGATTGAACTAAGCAGGTACTTACTCTGTGTGTTAGCTGTGTTTATCTCTTTGCTGTGCTGACTTGTCTCTTTCCCCATGGTTTAGCCATTTCATATATCTCCCATCATGTTTCTCTAATAAATATTTTTTAAATGTGACCTATGGTAAATTAGAAAAGGATAGTTGGCTTTCTGTTTTCCTTTGGGAAAAGAATATGTCAAGTGACGATTACTGGAAAAGCAGTCAACTTTCCTAACCTATTGCTAAGTTACAGATATTCAAATTCACAGTTATGTAATTCAAGTGGTAGAGACATGTGTGAATTTGGGGATTAATATGATGGAATAAAACATGTTAAATGTTTCCCATCTCAATAAACTCCTTGTTTATTTATCAATCGGATGTGTGACTTGGAACAAAACACCTGAATTCTCTGAGAATCTAGTTCCTCAACAAGAAAATTAAAAAGTATTATTATAGGGATTAAAACCTGAAATAGCTGCAGGGACCAAATGCTAAGGAGACAAGGGGGCCAGCTGGGTATGATATTATGTTGGCAACTAATTCAAATATTTTTAAAAAGGTGGTCCAAACAGCGGCCTCCACTTTCGATGATCTTTTTAGTTTCTTCCTTCTAGGATTCATCAGAGACGGGCCTTGTCTGTAATAAATGACTTTAATAGATTCCCTTTCACAGAGCTCAATTTGCCTATTATTGCTGGTGTTTTGTGAGGATCAAAAATTCTTACAGTTTCTGAACAGTGGAGATCATCAAAGATATAGCCTATCTACACTACAGCCTAAGAGGGAGGGTGATGAATGGAATGTCTCTAAAAGGTCATTTTAAGACCATGAATCATGTTTCATTGCTTTCAAGGAGGAAACTACAATTCCGTGGTATTGATGACTCCCTGGAATTCTTCCCTGGACTTACGAAACTCAGCATTACACAAGCAAATAGCCAGCTTGTCTTTTTTTTTTTTTTTTTTTGCGGTATGCAGGCCTCACTGCTGTGGCCTCTCCCGTTGCGGAGCACAGGCTCCGGACGCATAGGCTCAGCGGCCGTGGCTCACGGGCCCAGCCGCTCCGCGGCATGTGGGATCTTCCTGGACGGGGGCATGAACCCGCGTCCCCTGCATCGGCAGGCAGACTCCCAACCACTGCGCCACCAGGGAAGCCCAGCCAGCTTGTCTTGATCGTCCCTTCCCCCCGCCACTGGTTATTATGACCAAATGCATCTTTACATGAGAAAATGTACATGTATTTGAATATATAATTGACTGCCCTATTTTCTGCACTAAAGAAAGGGCAGAACCTGTATTCTTTTATTGGTATTATCACTCCCAGTGATACTGTATTTTAAGCAGGTTTTTTTTTTTAAGTGAGCACTTGATCTTTGGTGATTAACTTAAAACCTGTGAATCTTAGGTGTGAATTTTGTCTATATGCATATAATTACTCATATCCAGTGACATAAGAGCCTACAGGAGACAAAATACATTGCTCTATTCTAACTCCATAACTCTAAACAAGTAGCCAACTTGGAACCACTGTTTTAACTGGACAGCGTGGTAATGTAAGTGCCGAAGGGAATCTATTTAACATGACAAGGCGGGAGAATGCACGTTTGAAGGACGATTACTTGTGGTGACTATGAGAGTGTCTAAGAAACTATAAAGCCATAATACAGCAAAAAACACCTTATTATTAGATGTTAAAGAACATCAAGGAAGATTTCTATGTTCTTTTGACTTCACCCTGAGCCACTTTCCAATTCATTTGCTGGGTTGTTTTAGAGGAAAGCAGACGTTCAAGAGGAGAATGCCTTTCAACGGGCTTATGATGATTTAGAGTAAGTTTAATCACCTTCTGCTATCTCCAGGAAGATTATTGACGTGTCTTAAGAAGCAGGATGTACACTGATTTCACCCTCAGAGAAGGGGAGAGATGCTAAAAGCTCGCATTTGCATGCAGAGAGGGAGCAGAGATTTACAACATGGAATCCGAGCCAGAGAATTTAAAATGTAAAACATGTTGTGGCTTCTAATGTAATAAACAGAATTCCTACAGCCTCAAGGCTTTTAGCATAAATGAGCTATTCTCTAACTGCAAACTTAATACCCACCTTAAATAAATGTAAAATCTGCATGTATATCTCAGTAAGTAGTTTTTAAATGAAAAATGGTGGATCCTCCGCCTGTCTGAGGATTTATGTGAGACGTTTTGTTTTCTGAGTATAGTCCTTCATCTTACACTCCTCCACTTTTCACCCCCTAATCTCCAGCCAAGGGAAACTATCCTCAACGCCTTAAATTCTGAATTTGCTTTACCTCCACTTTGAGCCATTAATAACGCTTGCTCTAGAATGTTCTTCCCACCCATTCTGCATGCACAAATCCTAATTATCCTTCAAGGCCCAATTCAAATATCACCTCCTTCAGAAAACCTTCCCTGTCTTCCCAAATGGAGGCAGCATATCCCTTTTTGAACTCCCGTAGCTTTTACATGTGCATAAGGACACCACATTCTATGTTACACAAATGCCACGTATGCATCGTATTTCTTATTTCCTCTGCTGGCTCCTCGAAGGCAGGACTGAGTTCTAATTCAACTTTGTATCTCTCACAGGATCTAAAATAGTCTTTTGTCCTTAAAATTTATCAGAAGAACCTAAAGTTTCAATCACTGATATACCTGGGAAAAATGCTGTGAGATGGTCAGTTTTCATTTACTTACTCCACAAATATATATTAGATACCTGCTGGGTGCCAAACACTATCCTAACTACTGGGAATACACAGATAAACTAGATCACTTATCTTCTGGTGAGCAAATAAACAAGAAAAATATATAGTTATAAATAGTATGTCACGAATTAAGATAATGTGATAGTGAATGGGTTGGATGAGGCAGTACTACTTAAGCTGCAATCCAAATGACTTTTTGTCATTTGCAACCACTTATGTAAAGATCAGGGAAAAAACAAAACATTTCAAGAGAAAGGTGAGACAGAGTGATGCTGTAAGGCAGTAAGGGTTGACATATACGTCACACTCAGGATTTGGACAGGAGACCAAAAATCGTTCCAGATATTTCAAGCAGAAAGGGGTTTAATACAGGGAATTAGAGGCTTCCAAAACCTTTGAAAGGCTTTGGGATCAAAAATCAGAGACAACCCCATGCAGCATTTGGAAAATCCACACATGGAGGAATCAAAGGAAACTGTCAACAAGATGTATAATTCTCAGGAGGACATCCAAAAGCTAATATAGGTGATATTACAACAGGTTTGTATGCTGACGGAAGTGATTCAGGAGACAGGAATAAACTGAGAATGCAGAGGGAAAGGGTAAAATTTCAGACATATTGTCCTTGCAAAACCTATAGAAAATGGGACCCAGAGCCCAAGCGGAGGGTTTGGCCTTTGATGGGAGTGAAGGCATTTTATCCAGAGTTCAGAAAAGAGAAGGCAGAGGTCACAGGAATAGAAGCAAGTGGCACTGTAGCTTTTGGAGTAGGGAAAAGACAGTGCTCCTCACTGGCAGATCCTCTGTTTTTCAATAACGTGTAAAGTGAGGTCAGCAGCTGAGAGTGTGATATCGGAAAGAAGAGGTGCAAGGATTTGAGGTGAGAGAAGCTATGAAATAGCCATTTTGGAAATCGGAAAACCTCGGAAAGTGATGTAAAACTGAACAGCAATGTTGAATGCCCACACGTGATTTGAAACCATGATTTTCAGATGAAAGCCCTCATCAGCAAGTTTGTTTTTTCTCTGCAAATGTTCCACAATGCAAGCAAAAATAGGTAGATAGTTTGATTTAATTAGTCTTGAGACTTTGCCAAGTGAGCACAATGTAGGAAAAGGGGAAAGAGCTGCCAAGAAGTTAAAGTATTTGCAAGGACGTGACGGTAATAATGAACAATGGAAGCTAGAAAGGAGAGGTGTGAAAACATGAGAGGGTTAGAGGAACACATGGTGGGGTCTGTGATTAGAGATTTCAGTAAGATCTGAAATTGGCAGAGTTAGAGTCTTGGTAGAAGGGTGTTGGAAGTACAGGAGAAAGTGGGTCAGAGATTGGGCGGTTGGTGAGGATGAGGTCAAAAGTATGTCCCTAAAAGAGTTTCAGGCTGCTCAGAGTCTTTGTGAAGCTGTTGGAGTAAAAAGGCCCCAGCCCCCTCGGGCTTGTGAGTCAAGATTTCCATATGCCTTCTTATATTAGTGTTTCTTGTCTACCTATTTAAAAGAATAAAGATTTAAGAGTGAATTAGAAATCGACCAAAAATAAATAAAAGCCAGTGTGAGGTACCAGATAATAGAAGATGAATCCTAATTTTTTAAAAGTCTTTGAAGACCAGTAGGGACCTTTACCTGAACTTAAGGACCTGAAATAAATTAACAATGCCCCATGCAATAACAAGCTGAGTCTTGGCTCCAGGAAAAAAAAACCCTTAAGAAACTGGGTCACAACTGAGATTTACAGAATCACATGCAGAGGACCCTTTGCCCTGCACCTTAGGCAAGAGTTTGAATTACGGTGATGGTGATAATGAGAAAGGTGATGCTAACAGCCATGCTGATGACACAGAGTACTCAGGGTGTGTCAAGCACTTTACACAGGATGGTTTTTTCCATTTAACTATCTGAACAATCCATTTTCCAGATGAGGAGGAAAATAAAACGTAGAGAAGTTAAGTGATTTGCCCAAGTAAACAAAGCTAGTAAGTTTAAAACTCTGGGCATTTTGACTTCAGAGGTCACCCTTTTTTTTTTTTTTTTTTTTTTGCTGTACGCGGGCCTCTCACTGTTGTGGCCTCTCCCGTTGCGGAGCACAGGCTCCGGACGCGCAGGCTCAGCGGCCATGGCTCACGGGCCCAGCCGCTCCGCGGCATGTGGGATCTTCCCGGACCGGGGCACGAACCCGTGTCCCCTGCATCGGCAGGCGGACTCTCAACCACTGCGCCACCAGGGAAGCCCGTGAGGTCACCCTTTTAATGACTTCAGCGTCCTGACTCCCACTCTACTGTGTCCCTATGTGAGAGAAACACAGAGCAATCTATTCATCTCACTCCCAAGTCAAGCCAGCCTTTCCTGTTAATTAACCAAAGACTGACAAATCAGGGGTTATGATGGAAAAAGCAAAGCCACAGGAGTCACACAGGCCAGAGTAGGAATTATAGGCTAGCCACGTATTCACCATGTGATTTTGGGCAAGCTACTTAATTTCTTTGGGTCCCAGCTTTTTATCTGTAAAGATGAAGAAAATATCAATGCCTTACTAGCATTAAAGGAGAGATTAAATGAGATGGTATCTGCATAGCGCATGGTAGATTTCTTCTTCCTTTGTCTAAGTGAAGGTAATGGATCTTATTCATCTGTATGGTACCTAAGTTATCCAGTAAGTACCTGGAAGAAAATTAGTGTTTAAGAAATATGAGACAATGAATGGACTGATGGGCAATAAATGAAAAGCTTGAGGTGATGGTGTATAAAAAAGAAGAAAGATACGGAAGAAAAAGATATATTGCTCACTGACTATCTCTCTGCTCCCAGACCCACATTTCTCAGCCCTTTTCCAGTTGGGCAGTGTTGTATAACTAGTTCTGGCCAATGAGCTTTGAGCAGAAGTGATGTGTGTGACTTCCAGCCCAAAGTATTTAAGAGCCAGAGTCAGTAAGTGACTTTCTTGCTGTCTCTTGCCCTGTGGCAATAACTGGAGGACCTAAGTTGAGACAAAAGCACAGGATGGGAGCATCCAGGAAGACTGAGTCATTCCAGGGAAGAAACCTGACCTGGAGTTACAAGGCTCACACCAGACTCTATCTCTAATTCAAACAGGGATGTGACTTTTATTACTTATCAAACTTCTGGATAAACTTTTGGATACTTCCAATTAAACAGCTGGAGGTAGCTCAAAGCTTTAATTTGCATTGCTCTGATTACTAGTGATATTAAGCATCTTTTAATATTGCTTACTGACCATTGTATTTTGTCTTCTGTGATTTGCCTTTTCTTAATTTACTTACCTCTTTATTCATTTTTAATTTATTTATTTAATTTATTTATTTTTGGCTGTGTTTGGTCTTCATTGCTGCACGCGGGCTTTCTCTAGTTGCAGCAAGCAGGGGCTACTCTTCATTGCGGTGTGTCAGCTTCTCATTGCAGTGGCTTCTTTTATTGCAGAGCATGGGCTCTAGGCATGCAGGCTTCAGTAGTTGTGGCACATGGGCTCAGCAGTTGTAGCTCGTGGGCTCTAGAGTGCAGGCTCACTAGTTGCGGCGCGCGGGCTTAGTTGCTCCGCAACATGTGGGATCTTCCTGGACCAGGGCTCGAACCCATGTCCCTTGCACTGGCAGGCGGATTCTTAACCACTGTGCCTACCAGGGAAGCCCTACTTCTTACCTCTTCAGTTGATGAGTTTTTTTCTCACTGATTTGTAGGATTCCTATAAACATATAGGATTCTCTTGTATGTTTAATATATAGCAAATATTTTTCCCCAGGCAGGTATTTACACATTAAAGTTTATAGATGGTTTCTTTGAATATACAAAGGCTTTTATCTGTCATACAGCCAAATATGCCAGTGTTTTCTTTCATGGCTTTGGGGTTTGGTTCATGCTTAAGAAGCCCTTCCCCATTCCAAGATATAAAAAATATTCTCCTAAATTTTCTTCTGGTGTTTTCCCAGTTCTCTCTGATGCCAACCCTATGCGTTTAGCCATAAAACCACATTACAGACTGTAAACCATATTGGTAAAGACCACAAACTCCAAAGCCAGTTGCTTTGGTTCACATTCTGGCTTCACTTATTACCAAATATATGACCTTGAACATCTGGCAAAAGCAGTAATAACAGTTCACACAAAGTTGTTGTTAGTATTAACAAATTCATTTGCATGAAGTATTTAGAATGGTATTCAATAAATACTGGCTATGTGAAGGCACTGAACATCATTTATCTCTGCAAGCTTACCCTGAGCACAGTTCCTGGCATACAGTTCACACTCAGCAAATAAAAAGTCAATCAATTCACTCAAAATATGTTTTCCCCATTTTGCTTTTTCACAAATTATGTATTACTAAATCTGTCTGGCCACAGTCCCCATAATCTTTTCAGCAACTCTTAGCATAAATAGTTGTTTTGATTTTTGGTCAGTCTTGAGGCTCTTAAATGCAACATGTGAAATAGCTTTGCAGTAAGATTTAAACCATTCTATGGTCCTTCCTCACATGCCACATCATGACCACAATTTTTCGGAAGGCAATGAACATTTGTTAGCCTGAAGGTGTAAATGAGAACCTTGCATCTTTTTCTCTCAAGTTTTTACTGATGTATTTTCATCTCAAGCCTCTACCTAGTAGTTCAATGATGATTTGCATGGTTATTGGAAAGAACTCCCCATTCTTTGCCACCAGTAAAATCAGAAACCAAACTGTGGGATGTGGGAAGTTTTTTCTTTGCCCTAAAAGATCTTACAGCTTTACAAGAAGCAGGAGAATGAAATTGAAAAAACAAAACTCCAAAGCTCTATCTACGTGACAGGGTTGCTAAAGTGATCCAGAGAACTGAAGCCAGGAACCAGGGCTGTATATCCCTCATTTATGAGATACCTCCTTCCAACCCATGTCTAAACTGTAGAGCCTCAATGGACTGCTTGAGCTCCACCTACCATTCATTTCCCAGGAGCCACTAAAGCCAGAAAAGATGGGCTTTTCCGTCTTTCACTGTTATATGTTCTTTCTAGCCAGAGCAGCAAATCTCATGGCCTGGCCATCACAGAAGATGCTTCACACAGCCTTCAGACTTTGTTTGTCTTAGTAATAAATAGCAACTAGAGGAATTTTGAAAAGTCCTCCTTTCTTAGAAAACCTGGTCACAAGCTATCTCCCACCTGATAATTACTATCTTAAATGTCGGAAGTTCAGCATTACCTGGTTCCTTCTCAGTTCCTTCCCGCGGTAACAATGTGATTTCCTCTTGGTGGATGGATACCTCAGCCACACTAGGGAGAGGCCCATGAACCTGAAAATGCAAAGGAGAAAAGCACATTAATATTCTTCCAAAACATTATCCTGATTAAAAATGTATAGTGGCTTTGAGGCCACCATCAAGCATGCTGTTTGAAGTGGACCATAGGTAAGTTTGCTTGGCTAGAAACTAAGAGGGATGAGCAGGTGAGAGGAATATGGTAGGAAAAACACTCTGGTGAGGACCTTGCAGCCTGTGAGGCAGCGTTTGAGTTTTCTTTGATGGAGAACCAGAAGCTTTTGTTCACTTCCACGAAGAGGGGTATCCTGATTGAAATGACACTTTGCAACAGGAATCTTGTTGAGGGTGAGAAGGGAACATAGTAAGGGGAGGTAGAACACCTTGGAGTCTGCTGAAATCACTCTGGGGAAAAAAAGTCTTTGACCTCAAGAAGGCTAGAAGACCATATAGAAGAAGAGATGTCGCATGTAGTAGTCACCTATGCACCATTGGAAAACAATAACCCATAAAACCTAACATTTAGCTCAAAGCCCATGTCTATGTGACAGCCTTGCTGAACTTAGAGAACTGAAGTCAGGAGACCAGTGTGATTCTCAGTTCATCTGATATATTCTCTACCTTTATCTCATGCATTTTTTTTAGTGACCAGTAAAGGGTAGTGACCCTATGATTCAGGTGCTCTGATCATTCCCGTTCTATAGATGCACAGATAAAGCTCAGGGAGATTAAATAACACGGCCATGGTCACATAATTAGAAAGTGGCAAAGCCAGGATTTGACCCCAAACCCACTGACTCTGGAGCCTGTACATTTAACCACTGTCCCTTTAGGTCTCTGCAGAGACCCTGTGTGATTAAGGAAGAAATGAGGGACTTGGGTGAATTGACTGCAGTGGCCAATAAGAAAAAGAATTTAAGATCACTTCAAGGTTGCTAATTGAACACGATTACCAATGATGGTAAAACAATGTAAAGGGAATTGGTAGTTTCACAGGAGAAATATTTAAGCTCTTCAGTCCTTCAACAACCATTTACTGAGGATAAACCTGCAGTGTGCAGGTTTCTGGAGAGGTGAAGGAGAGCAGCCTTTGCCTTCAAGGAGATCAAACCGGTAGGGGAGTTAGACTCTTTCTTTTAATTTCCACCATAATGAATTTGCTTAAATTTTATACAATGTGCAAAATTTAACAGCTCATGGTAAACATTCAGGGTGTTAAAGGAGCTCAGAGAAGGCACCAACTTGGGACAGGAATCAAGAAGGCTTCTTAGAGTGGTGCACACATGGAATGGTAGCGGATAATAAGTGGCATTGGTTGGCAACATAGATACAAGCTGGTGAGCAGAGCTATATACCAACAGTGCAGATGGCGTGGACGAAGGCACACAGGCAAGAGGGAATGAGCAGTCATCACCAGCCTGGTTCTTGGGCTTCACCTACAGAGACTCAGGCACCATCACAGAGTTCTGAGCACGTCAGCCTCATGATTAGTTCTGCACTTTGGCCGGATCTCTTTCAACGGGATAATCTAAGGGGCAGGAAGACACACTGGGACACTTGTATGACTCCAGATAAGAGATGACAGTAGCTCAAACCCAAAAAAGTGGCAAATGAATGTGGAGAATGAAGGCCAGATACTAGAATTTGTCAGATATGAGGCTTGGTAATTGGTTAGATGAGGAGGGAGATGGTGGGGTGAAGTTGAAGATGACAAGCTGGACTGTGTGAATAGTGATGCTGTAAGTTAGAAAATATGGGCAGAGGAACATTCAGAGAGGTCAATGAGTTCAGTTTGGGACACAAATCGTTTCCTAGGGCTGCCACAACAAGTTACTAAAAATTGGGGGGCTTAAAGCAAGAGAAATTTATTTTCTCAAAGTTGGGAGTCTGGAAATTCAAAATAAAGGTGTTGGTAGGGTTAATTCTTTTGGGAGGCTCTCAGGGAGAAAGTGTTCTATGTCTCCTTCCTAGCTTCTGGTGGCTGCCAATAACTCTTGGTGTTTCTTGGCTTGTAGACACATAACTCCAATCTGTGCCTCCGTCTTCACGTGGCTTTCTCTCCTATGTCTCTGTGTGTCTTCTTCTTTTCTGTTTATTGTAAGGACACTTATTGAATTTAGTACCCACCCTAATCCAGGATGATATCATCTCAAGATTCTTACCTTAATTACATCTGGAAAGGCCCTTAATCCAAATAAGGTCACATTCTGAGTTTCTGGGTGGGCATATCTTTTAGGGGACTACTATTCAACCAATTACAGATACTTTGAGAATAGCCAGAGGTGAGTCAGAAGCTGCAGAAGGGGTCTGGGTAAGCTGAGAATAATCAGCATTTGAGTGCAATTCAAACCAAGATAAATGGATGAGAAACACAGAATGAGGGGTATCAGGAAGCCAAGAACAAAATCTGGTATTTCAATACTTATTTGATAGACAGAAAAAAAAAAAAGGGTACCTACAGGGACAATAAGAAGCCATAGTTGTTTCAAAGAAGATCAAAGCATTGTTTCGTGGTATCTATATATCTATAAATGATTGATCACTGTGTTCCAGGCACTATAGCAGTTCTTTAAACTTACTTAGTTCCCCGAACAGGGATTCACAATAGGTATTTTTATCTCCAGTTTATAGATACACTAAGGCTTGGGAATATTAAATAACTTGCGCAAGATCCGAGAGCTAATTAGCAATAAACTGAGGGTTTGAACATCTGTCTGATGCCCAAGCTTTAGCTCCTTTTCCTCACTACCCTTTTTGTAGCATTTCAACAAGGGAAAAAATTGAAGATAGAAGAAGTGATTTAAGATACCATGACAGTGACTGAGTTGCTTATTCAAATCCACTGTCATCTTTTCCCTTTCTAACAGAATCCTGGTTTTTTGGAGGAAGCAATGTGCCAGCTTTAGAAGAATTATCTCGTCTTTCCTTGGAGATAGTACTGCCCTTATGACAGAATGGTGAGCAATGAGATAGAAGCAGAAATTGTTGGGTCTAGGAAAAGTCCTTTAAAAGATGACTATCTAAGCTGTAAGATGTCCTTCTGACATCCCTCCCCCTTTCCTCTTTCCTACTTCCAGGCATGTGGACATGATGGCTGGAGCTACAGTGACCATTCCTTGATTGGGAGGCAGCTCTTTGGAAGGGAGTCAAGTGTTAAGCAAGGATGAACAGAAAGATCAAAGGAGCCTGGGTCATTGTTGCCACTACAGAGCTTCTGTACCAGCCCCAGAATGCCTCTTCCTAATCTTAGTGATATGAGGGGAAAGAATGCCCTAACTTGTTTCAGCCATTGCTTTTTTTGGACTCTATACAAATAGTCAAAGCAGTGCCCAATGTGGTGCTCCCTTCCCACAGCCTCTGAAATGAAAGAAAAGGATTAAAAGACAGAAGTGGATATTGATAAGTTTGGGGGAGGGAGGTAGGACAGTTAAGGGAGATTAAACTTGATGGCTTCAACTTTTAGGATGAAGTAAGAGGCAATGTCTACAGAGATTGAGTGTGGTAGGGCTTGAAGAAAGGAGATTTTTGATCACTTTAATGGTGTGCTAAAATGAAATACTGGGCTTCCCTGGTGGTGCAGCGGTTGAGAGTCCACCTGCCGACGCAGGGGACGCGGGTTCGTGCCCCGGTCCGGGAAGATCCCACATGCCGCGGAGCGGCTGGGCCCGTGAGCCATGGCCGCTGAGCCTGTGCGTCCGGAGCCTGTGCTCCGCAACAGGAGAGGCCACAACGGTGAGAGGCCCACGTACCTCAAAAAAATAAAATAAGATAATAATAATAATAATAAAATGAAATACTGTACTAACTGCTTAACTAATGTACCTTGCCTACTTTGTGCTATAACATGTCTTTGAAAAACACTGGATAGCACTTCTTCCTTTCCGAACATAAAAAATGTTTGGTTTTTGTAGCTGTGCAGACTAATTCCATTTTGAAAGCTCATTGTGAACCTTTTCAATTTTTCAGTGCTAATAATAACCTGCAAGCTGGTTCAACCTGAAGAACATTCTTCCTTTTTTGTACTTCAAAAGAGCTACTAGAACCTTACTTGACCTCGAAAATCTTCAAAGTGGATCTGGTGGCAGTCAGACAACAAGTGAAACTTTTGGGGTAAACATGAGCACTTTCCTGAAACAGCCTCTTCTCCATCAGCTTAAAAGAAAGTGGTTGAGATAAGATGATTTCGGGGGAAAACCGAAAGGTTTGCTTTTTCTTTTTTTTTTTTTTGCCTTTCTAAGGTGTTTAATTTTCTTAAGTCAATTTTTCAGTCTAACTGGAATAATCAATATTCTCAGATTTTTATCACTAGCTTCTTGGCTACAGTCCCTAAGTTCACTGTATCTTGATTTATGCTCAAGCCTGGATAGCTGTGGTGAATTTTTATTTCTATTAGGACTGGCTTTAATCATAGGATCCCATGATGTGTTTGCTTTCCTAGCAGGGGTCATATTCTTCTTCTTAGAAACACACTTCTTTAAGAGGAAATGTTTTATTCTCCCAAGTACTTTGTTAGTGATAATTCAACTTAAGAGTTTACCAAATTTTAATTAATTATGCATTGAACTAATATGCCAGAGAGAGAGAGAGAGAGAATATCACTGCAAAATCTGCAACATCACTATCAAATAGTAAGATGACACACACATGTACACATATATTGAGACTGAAAATGGTGGATGGTTAAGATTAATGGGTCTATCTTAACTTTAATTTTTCAATATTACTTATTTATGTGTTTGTTCTTCCTTGTCCTCTATGAGCTACCAGAGAGCAAGGATGGTGTGTCTCCTTCACCTTTGTCTTCTCAGTATCAAGTAGGCATAGTCCCAATCACACAGCAAGTCTTCCATAAATGTGTGTTGGGTGAATTATTAAATAATTGATGAATAGATAATAGATATCTAACACACAATTCCTTCAACAAACATTTCTTGCATACATCCCACATGCGTTATGTCTCTGGGCATGGCGATGGTATGGCATTAGTCACTGGAAATGGAATCAAAGACTAAGAAGCCACATGCTACCCAGAGCTCACACACACGCATAAATGCATATATGCAACACCACATGATTAGTGTGTCAATACACGTAAATACCAAATGCAAAGGAAGGATGGAGTCAGAAATAAATGGAAGTCAAATTGCTAAATTTGGAAGGTGATGCGTTAAGGAAATATGGGAAGAATAAAGAACCTAGAATGAGGTTCTGACGTTGTTAGCTTAAATTGGTAATGACTGGTAGTGCCATCAACCAAAATATGGAATACAGAAGGAAAAAGCAACTTTAAGAGAAAAGACACATTCATTCTTTTCTTTTCTCTTTTAAAATAAAAATTGTATATATTGATATTTCAGGCATACAACATGATGTTTTCATATACATATACATAGTGAAAGATTACTACAGTCAAGCTAATTAACATTAAATCTCCTCACACAGTTACTGTGTGTCTGTGTGTGTGTGTGTGTGTGTGTGTGTGTGTGTGTGTGTGTGTGTGTGGTGAGAGTACCCGAGATCTATTCTCTTAGCAAATTTCCAGTATTCGATGCAATATTATTAACCGGAGTCACCATGCTGTACATTAAATCTCTAGAACTTACTCATCCTATATAATTGCAACTTTGCACACGTTGACCAACATCTCATTTCCCCTACCTCCTCGCACCTGGTAACCAACATTCTACTCCTTGCTTCTGTGATTCCACATATAAATGAGATTTTAGATTTCACATATAAATGAGGTTATACAGTTTTTTCTTTCTGTTTCTGGCTTATTTCACTTAGCATAATGTCCTCCAGGTTCATCTACGTTGTTGCAAAGGGCAAAATCTCCTTTTTAAAATATTTACCACAATTTCTTTATCCGTTTATCCATCAATGGACACTTAGGTTGCTTCCATATTTTGACTATTGTGAATAATGCTGCAATGAACATGTGAGCACCGATGTCTCTTTGAAGCACTGATTTAATTTCCTATGGATATTTACCCAGAAGAGGGATTGCTAGATCACGCAGTGGTTCTAGTTTTAATTTTTTGAATAACCTCCACCCTGTTTTCCATAATGGCCGTACCATTAAAATTTTTATGGTAGCAATGTACACTAGGAAGCAGAATGTGAACCTGCTCCAGAGAGAGGCCCGGGTTAGGAATATAAAGTAGGGCATCATGAGAACATATAAAGAGTATTTGAAATTGTAGCAATAAAAGAGGTAATCCTGGAGAAGCAGGTAGAAACTGGAGAAAAAGCAAGGATGACACAGCACCAGTCACCTACACTTCTTCTATCTTTAGATTGAAGGGTTATTCATTTCTTTAAGACCTAAATAATATCCCAGCTTCTCAATGACACCCACATAACTGCCAACACCCACGCTACTCTCTCCTCTCAGGATGCTGTACATGCACTGATTTTGTCACCAAATTTCTTAAAGACAGGGAGCAGATTTCTTCGTGCTTTTGTTTCTAACACACTGCTTTGCGTGGATCTGTACTTAATAAATGTGTGTGGACAATTGATAACTACCTGTTTTGACCATTAGATAATGCAAGCTTGTAACAGACAAGGAGCTTAGCAAATGTAACAACCCAAATCACTGCCATCCCAAACAGTTTGTTTATTAAGAAAAAAAAAGTGTTGAGAAATATCCATGCTCTAACTTTAGCCGCAGCACCAGAGACCACATAAACCAGAAATTCTTACATACATTTTTATGATTAATTTTATAAAAGTTCCCAGCCAGGAAGGAGGTTTTCCCTTAAGACAGGTTCTATTATACAAATCCAAATGCTATATGGAAATTCTGCAAGTGAAACTCTTTCTGGTTATACTTATTCGACTATCCAAACTTAATTAAACCCTCAATCACTTTCCCGGGAACTGAAATGATGAGATGAGATTCAATGATCTGAAATTTCTGGAATCTCCTTTCATTTCCCCCCCTTTTTCCCTGATGGGTGAAGCATTAGCAATTTTTTCTCCAATCTTTGAGAACGGCTGTTTATAGAGGACACATTGTGTCCTGACTGGTGGTGCCACTATTTCACAGTTTATTTCCTTCAAGAATTCTCAGATGAATACCAGGGAATACTAGTGATTTACTGTATTTGAGTTCCTCAAAGTTACTCAAGAAGTGAATCCTTAGAGATTAAGGCACGCTCGAGTTTTCCATAAAGAATATTTGTGTTATAGAAATGTAAAGATTTCATCTTCTACTCACGGTGTTAGAACATAGTGCCAAACATGCTTTTTCCCCCCCAAATGTGGTCTCTCCTGGAATCTTTGGCCATAGTTTACAAAAATAAAATATTAGAAAACATATCTTCACCTTTTTAATGGTATATTTTACATTCACATGTTATTTTAGGACCTGAATGAGCTTGTTCAGAGTTTAGACTCCTGCCCAGAGTTCAGATGCTACCCCTGAAGCTGGTGAGGAAAACTCTTTTGACCTGGGAAGCGCTAGTTCCCAGAACACAGCAGGGCTTCAGCACTTTTCTAATAACTGCAACCACTCTTTGCTTAAGTTGGAAAATGGAATGACGGGTGTTTTGTTATTTGTATCTACCCATTAACCCTTCTTCTGGAAGTAACACTTCAATGTGAGAGGGCCACCCGCAACCCTACTTTTAAGTTCATGTAGTTCAGATGGAGTTGACCTCACCACCTGGCCTCAGGAGTTAGGACATCCTGAGATGGACCAATCAAAGCACTGCATCACCCTGGCCACAGCGATTGATTTAGGTATGGGCACATCATCAAGGCCAGACTAACACTCTCAATCTTGGTTCAGTGTTGGTAAATCTTCTACATAGCCTCCAGAATGATCATTCTATAAGGTCACATTATATTTCTTAGCTGTCCTCATTTCACTGTAACCAGGATTACACCTAAACTCCTACCATGGCCCCTGTGATCTAAACTCCTACCTATCTCATGTATCTTAACATCTGCTATTTCTTTACATTCACTTCTCTCTACCTAGAACAGGCTATGCCGATTTCCATTTTAGAAGCTGCGTACCTGCTCTTCTTTGTCCGTGCAATATTCTTTCCCTAGATCACCTGGTTGCCTTTTTCTCATAATAACTCATGTCTTAAGTCAGATGCCCCTTAAGCTGACAGGAATCCCTGGATAGTGAAACAAAAATAGCCATCATATTTATGTTCTACCACATTACCCTGTCTTATTTTTTCAAATTAATGACCAGAGACCAAATGATTTTATTTGTTCACTTATTTATTCTCTCATGTGACCAGAATGTAAACTCTCTGAGGGCAAGAATACTAATTATCTAGTTCACCATTGCACGTATCCCCTATTCCATATGTATCAGGCTCTAAATAACTATTTGTTGCCTGAAGGAGGAGCTCTCTTTGGCTGGAGCTCTCTCAAGCTGGCAGGATATAAGCCAGGAGCTGCTAGCGTCAAACTGTCAGCCAAAAAGCCAACAGGAGAAATGGGACCTGAGGAATGGAGAGGGACAGATTCCCAGTAGTATAACCAAAGCCAGATACCCTGGGATGTCAGTTATATAAGCCAATAAATTCTCCTTTATGCTTAATTCACTTTGAGTTAGGTTTCTGTCACTTGTAACCAACAGAGTCCTTACAGAAAAGTGTGTGAAAGAACTTGGAAAGCACAAAGTGCCATTGTGTTCTTATATAATTTCTATATAATTATAACATTTGGCCAGAATTTTAGTTATCTGAAAGGATTAGAAACCTCATTTGAGGATATTCAGGTAATTCAGCAGTGGAAACCTATTTGCAATTTATCTACAAAACACAACCTATCTAATTAACTTGATTGGGGAAATCATTTCACAATGCATATGTATATCAAAACATCACAATGTATATACCTTAAACATATACAGTGTTGGTCAACCATATCTCAAGAAAGCTGGAAAAAAATTTTAAAAAGAAAACATAAGCTACAGAATAACTGACTGTATTATGGTCTACGGTATTTTTACTGATGTGCTTTAGTGAAGTCTTTGGGTATCTCTCCTTCTAGGCATGACTGAGTAACTATACTAGACTTGCTCTCACAACAAAAATAGCTATAAATAAGGAAATTAAAATTAAAAATAAATAAAATAGATGAAAATATGTGATAGCATTGCTTTTTTTTTCTTAGGAATTGAACAACAAGTAGTACAGTATTGCAGTCCTTGTGAGAAGGGAAATCCGTAAGATATGTATCATCGTTATGCCACAATCACCCAGACTTTCTCCCTGTTGCAGAACAGGCAGAAGAAGCCCATGTGAGGTAGGGATTTCATTGAGCTAAGGAGGCAGAGACTTGAACTGCCAGTTTCTGAAGTGGCTGGAATTTATAGAGCAGGATACCTGATAAAAGAGAGCTGTGAAGAAATGGGGGTGCGGGTGAAATAAAGACTGCATGAGGATTCAGTAATTATACAAAATATAAATGGACTAAATACTTCAGTTAAAAAGCAGAGATTTTCGGGGCTTCCCTGGTGGCGCAGTGGTTGAGAGTCCACCTGCCGATGCAGGGGATATGGGTTCGTGCCCCGGTCCAGGAAGATCCCACATGCCGCGGAGCGGCTGGGCCCGTGAGCCATGACCACTGAGCCTGTGCGTCCGGAGCCTGTGCTCTGCAACAGGAGAGGCCACAACAGTGAAAGGCCCGCGTAATGCGAAAAAAAAAAAAAAAAAGCAGAGATTTTCCACTAAAAAGATAAGAAAGACCTAACTATTTCCAGCTACAAGAAATCCACTTTGGATATAAAGACAAAAAGGGTTTAAAAATGAAAGGACAGAAAAAGAGATATTAGGTAAACAGTAAGCATCAGAAAGCTGGACTGGCCATTTTAATATTAGACAAAACGGACTTTGAGACAAGGAGTATTGCCAGTGATATCTGTAAATTTAAAACAATGAGTTTATACTGAAATGTTAAATTTCAGTCCAAATCTACAGGTACCTTCCTTTCTTCCTCCTTTCCATATTTCTAACTCCCTTCCCCAAGAGTGAGAAACCTGGCTCCCATTACCCACCAAATATTATTCATCTGCTTACACCTACACAGAATATAGTTTCAAAATGACTAACAAATATCATTACAAAACAAGCCTGCTGGGGCAGGAAATACACAAAATGAGCTTGGAGCATCTGGTGGTGCCAGAAAATAAGAAGTGCTCAAAGACAAACAAAAACCACAATGATAGGGGTATGTCAAAGGGACAGAGAAGCCAACTGCTGGAGCTCGCAGTGAACAAGGCTAGAAAAATCTGAGCAACAAAATATAGTAGTATTGGATAATAACTCAAAGCGCAAAATAGATATCCATGAGGCCATGCTTATATAAATAAGTAAGTAAGTAAATGAAGGAGAAGAGACACACCTCTCATGAAACAATTCCAAATAATTTATGTAGCTACTCCACCGTGAAGAAGGGGAAGCAGTGTGGGCTTTGGGTAGTGATTTCCTTTCAAAGAGTACAGTATAGAAGGGGTGGGTGAGATATCTTTACTGTGGAGAAACCTGATGAACACTTTTTCTGCAAGGTGACTGAGGTCAATGTCGACAGTGAAAAATTGTATTGCTGATATGTACCCTTGACATGATGTGATGAAGATGGACCTCTGAGGTCATTCTCTAAAAACACATGTAATCCCAGACTATTCATAAGATAAACAGATGAATGCTAATAGAGGAGCATCCTATGAAATACTGGACTAGTAGTCCTCAAAACTGTCAAGATCATAAAAAAATAAGGAAAGTTTGAGAAATCACCACAGTCAAGAAGAGCCTAAAAAGACATGACAATTAAATGTAATATGGCATTTTGGATGGGACCCTAAAACATAAAAAGAACATTAAGTGAAGCTAAGGAAAGCTGAATAAACTATGAATTTTAATTAGCAATGATGTATAGACATTGGTTCATTAATTGTAACATGCACTGGAGTAATGTAAGATGTTAATAGTAGGGGAAATGGGCAAGGGAACTCTGTACTATCTTCTCAAATCCAAGTTTCTCTGTAAACCTAAAACTGTTCTAAAAATTAGTGTTTATGAAAAAATAGATTTAGTACTGATTGCTGAATAAAACTCCTTCAACATGAAAAAAAAAATAGTGCTTCCTGCTCACACAGCACAATATTAAGAAAAACAAATAATCCAATCAAAAAATGGGCAGAAGACCTAAATAGACATTTCTCCAAAGAAGACATACAGGTGGCCAAGAAGCACATGCAAAGCTGCTCAACATCACTAATCATTAGAGAAATGCAAATCAAAACTACAATGAGGTATCACCTCACACCAGTCAGAATGGCCATCATCAGAAAATCTACAAAAAACAAATGCTTGAGGGGGTGTGGAGAAAAGGGAACCCTCTCGCACTGTTGGTGGGAATGTAAATTGATACAGCCACTATGGAGAACAGTATGGAGGCTCCTTAAAAAACTACAAATAGAACTACCATACGACCCAGCAATCCCACTACTGGGCATATACCCTGAGAAAACCATAATTCACAAAGACACATGTACCCCAATGTTCACTGCAGCACTATTTACAATAGCCAGGTCATGGAAGCAACCTAAATGCCCACCGAGAGACGAATGGATAAAGAAGATGTGGTACATATATACAATGGAATATTACTCAGCCATAAAAAGGAACGAAATCGGGCCATTTGTAGAGACGTTGATGGACCTAGAGACTGTCATACAGAGTGAAGTAAGAAAGAGAAAAACAAATATTGTACATTAACGCATATATGTGGAATCTAGAAAAATGGTACAAATGAACCAGTTTGCAAGGCAGAAATAGACACAGGTGTAGAGAACAAACGTATGGACACCAAGGGGGGAAAGTGGGGTGGTGGTGGTGGGATGAATTGGGAGACTGGGATTGACATATATACACTAATATGTATAAAATAGATAACTAATAAGAACCTGCTGTATAAAAAAATTAAGTTAAAAAGAAAAAAACAGTGGTTCCAACTCTGATTATTTCTCCCATCTGTAATGTGGAAATAAAAACCCACCCATTTTCTAGAATTAAACAAGCAAAGCTACTAATATTTGTATTTGTTGAAACAAAGAAATACATATGTATATTTGTGTATTATATCCTAGCTTTTTCTCTACTGAGAAGTCACAAAAGTAATAACATTCCAGAAGCAATAAGCATACCAGTGACTGGTTTCTAAATTACATTCTCCTCTAAAAAGCAACAGGTCTCCTTAGAGAAAAGGTTGATTCCAGGGCTCAAGTGCAAGACAAGCCTGGAACATTTTCCTACACCTAAAAATAAGGAAGTAATCCAAGATGATGAGAATGTATCAACAGGACATGCGAGTGAGCTTGAAAGGATTCCACTGGCCAAATCTGGGTGAAACTGAGCCTCAATATAAATGAGGCTATTAACAATTTATCTGAGTAAATAAGAATCTATGAGTCCATATTGATATAAATAAATAAATCAGTTTCTCTTACTGATTTATGAATGCTGACTAATAAATAGAAAATGAAGGAGTTAAAAAAAGTCATCACTGGATGCTAAAATTTGTGTTATGAGGAACAGATATTTACATAGATCAAAATAATTCCCCACAAATTACTTACAAAGAGGAACACAGACATTCTGCAGTGGAGAAACATGGAAGACACCACTGTCACCAAGTGATCAAAGCAAACATCACCAAACTGGGACAAACTGACGTCATAAGCCTTCTGATATGATGCATTGAGGAGAACACATTGCATGTCTGCCATTGCTGCTAAAAATACTTAATTTGAATTTAATGAAGAAAAATAATCAGAAAAATCCAAATTGAGAAACATACTATAAAAATAACTGTTCTCTAAAATATGTCAGTGTCAAGAAAGATAAAGACTGAGGAAACATTACAGATTAAAGGAAAGTAAAAGGACATGGCAACTACATGCAATGGCTAATTCTGGGTAGGATCCTGAAGGAGAAGAAAATAGCTATAATAGATCTATTGGCAGAAATGACATAATTTGAATATTACTGTGGATGATGTAATAGTACTTTGATCAACACTAAATTTCCTGATTTTGATAATTACACTGTGGTTATGTAAGAGAATGTCCTTGTTCTGATTTCTGCCAACAATGAATTTGGAAGTGGATTCCTCCCCAGAGCCTTCAGATAAGAACCTGGCCCATTTGAATACTTTGAACTCAGTCTTATGAAATCCTAAGGAGAGAAACCAGCTGTGTCTGCCTGGACTTCTGACCTTCAGAACTGTGAGCTAATAAATGGATGTTCTTTGAAGTTATTAAGTTTGTGGTCATTTGTTAGGCAGCAATAAAAACTGAATACAATTCTCCGCCTACCCATACAAACACACACACATACATAAATTCACACACATACACTGTTTCACATATAGCCTATTGACAGGTATGAAATTATCTCCCACAAAGTGTTGGAATCAAGAAATAGTTATGGATAAAAATTAAACTGTCTCAAATAGATAAAAAACAGGGTGGTTAAAACACTGTTCCCTCCAAGACAGATCGTTTTGGATAAGCTTCAATTCAGGGTAGCATTTCTGAGGTGATAAAAGATAGTCCTCAAAAGACCACCCAAGGTACAACTCACTTCTTGATCCTGAACACACAAAAAAAGATCCCCTGAGACGAGTTAAGCAGAGCACACATTCGAAACTAATCTTGGAAGCAGAGACTTTCAGGGAAGGTGTAAGTGAGAACAAAGATGGGCATAAGAAAGCTTGAATCCAAATGAGAGGCTAACAATGCTACGGTCAAATTACATGAGTAGAAGAGATTTTGATTTATATTGCATTCTCTTCCCAGGGGTGCAAAATTCTTTCATAGCTATTATTGCACTTATCCTCACAATGACCCATTTGGTCCTTCATTCCTTCTTACGAACCTAATTTTTTAAAATGTTGGTTCTGCCCTGACTATAGGATGAAATCGAAAACTCTTTCCAGGACGAAGAGATTTTACAACAACCCACCTGTCTAGTGTCATACTCCTGCCCCTACCCACCTCACCCTGTAGATTCACACCACAGGACAAGTCCTCCAATCATTACCTTGATGATTAATGCCTTTCTGCCTTTTTTTTTTTTTTTTTTTTGTAGATTATACTCTGCCTCAAATGCACGTCTCAATTTTATCATCATGGTAAATCCTTATTCTTCATGACACAGGGAATAGGGGCTCTGATTTGCATCAGGTCTCCTGGAGAGGGATGGTTCCAAGAATGGAATGCACTCCTCTTTGCTCCTAGTTTATTATGCTATCCATTCTAGATTAGATTGCTACTCACAGCAGAAAAATTACACAAAACATGTTAGAAAACTAATCTTAGCATACATTGAAGTTTGCTAGCAAAAATGAATAAATAAGTAAATGAGTCAAATTAGAAAAGAATATTGGGATAAAAACCTAATGGTAAGTTGAATTTTGATGATTCAGTCTTCCATAACATTTAGAATTGATGCTGAAATGTTAAGAATTCTTTCCAGCCTTATTTTTTGTCACTCCTTAATATATTTTCCATCAAGATAACTTACTATTTGTCAATTCTCTTTTTATAAACAGCTTTATTGAGATATAGTTCACATACCATAATTCACTCACTTGATTTGTACAATACAATGATTTTTAGTATATTCACAGAGCTGTGCAACCATCACCACAATCTAATTATAGAAGTTTCTTAATTCTCTTCCGTGCTTATCTTTGATCCTACTCTTTACTCTTCATTCATTCATTTATTTATTCAATCATTTAACATGTATTTAGCCAGACAATTTAAATTCTAGAGAAACTTTGATATGTAAAGAAGCAGTTACAATAGCCCGTGATAAGTTCTATAATGGGGGAAGATATAAAATATATCCATAGGCAGTGGTACCCAACTCACTGATGACAGATAGGGAAGTGATTCTAGAAAGACGTGAGGTTTATGTAGAGACATGAAAAGTGAAATGGTGAATGTCACATGACAGTGGGGCTGGGGAGGCATTTACAGAAGAGGGTTCTAGGCATGGAAAACGGCATCTGCTAAGACCCAGAGAAAGATGGAAATGATGGATGCAGGGGGCTAAAAAGAGTCTAGCCTTTTCTGCCTATAAAAATCCAAGACTTTTTTACATGAATATCCATAGTAGCCCTATTGTCCATAATCAAGAACTAAAAACCACTCAAATGCTCATCAACGGTGAATGGATGAACTAACCGTGGCATACTCATACAATGGAATACTATCCAGCAACATAAAGGGGGAAACTATTGGTACCCACAACAACTTAAGAGTGAATAAACAAAAGTCTGACAAAAAAAAAAATGAACACTGCATAATTCCATCTATATAAAATTCTAGAAGGTGAAAACTAAGCCACAGTGACAGAAAGCAGACGAGGGGTTGCCTGGGGACAGAGGTGAGGGGTAGGTAGGGATTATAAAAAAGCATGAGGAAACTTTCAGGGGTGATAGAATGTTCATTATTTTGATTGTGGTTAATTGCTTCAAGTGTGAATACATATGTCAAAATTTATTAAATTCTATACTTTAAACACATATAGTTTATTGTATGTCAACAATACCCCAAGAGTTGTTTTAAAAAAAAAGATGTCTCTGGTTGGTGATAAATTATTAGCTCTCCCTATTAATAAAGGACCTAACATATAGGGAGTGCTTAATGAATGCTGGGTATTAGTTTTACTGTTAGTGTTAAAATATTAGTATTAGTGTAATCCTACCTGCCACGGTCATAAAGGCAACAAGAATGAAGCTGGTTCTAACCTGCAGATAGGCTCAGACAGTAGATCTGGTGGGGTAGCTGGCTGAGGAGGCAGTACAGGGCAGGGCGAAGATCCTGAGTGTTATTTTTGGCGGGGGGAGTGGACAGAACTGGGTTAAAATCCTAGCTCTGCCATTGACTAGCCCAACTCATATGTCACCTCCCCTCAGAAGCCTTACCTGATTCCTCCACTCAAAATTAGTTATCTCCTCTTCTGTGTTCCCTTAGCCATTTTGTGGACATCTCAATATGGTATTTCTCTTGTCACAGAACACAACATCCTTAAATCAAACAGCCATTTTGTACCAAACTTTGATTAATCTTTGCAGACAGTAAGATAATGTTAGGCAGTATACTTCGGTGAAAAACAAAAAACTCTATTAGATGTGAAGTGGCAAGCAATACTAAGGATGAATAAAAACCATGAAAAATCATCTTTATTTTTTCTCCTTATCTGAAGAATATATACTTAAGTCTTTATTGTTTTCATTACAAAAACAATGGCTACTTGTTATAACATAGTTATAAATATTATAGAAACATTTAATATAAAAAATTTAAAAGGCCACTTGCTCTTACATTCTTAGAGTGTAGGGGTATGAATCACTGCTCACACCACATTATCTCAATCCCTAACAAGAAGATAATGTTCCAAAGAAAATAGAAATAATCTGGAAAAAGGAGGCCTCAACTATTTTATGTGTAAGAAAACGAATGACTGTTAGTTATGACAAATAATTTAAGCAAATGTTACACGGAGCTAATTTCAAATAACACATAGCACCTTTCTTGAGTTAATGACAGTGGAATTAGGAAAGCTTTTTCTAATTACTATCATCTGAAAATCTCACTGTTTTCAGTTCAATAAAAATCTGGAAGATAACATCACTATTTTCTAAACCCGGAGTCAAGCTTTTCAATACTTTTGGACAGAACTTCCCACAGGTTTATAGGTGAACCATTCCACCGAGAGACTAGCTGCATTCTTTTAGGAGATATTACAAGTCAATTCATTTTATTGATTTGACTATCTCAATGTTCTCAGAAGTCATTAGAATATAAAATTTTAACGTATAGAAGAAACCCTACATATTATTTAGTCTCGATTTTTTTATTTTAGAGATGGGGAAAGTAGGTTCTAGAGAGATAATGATCTGACCAGACTCACACAGCAGCAATTAGTGGCAATGCTTGGTCTAAACCCCTAGATTCCTAATATCCAGTTTCAGTGCCTCTTCTCAATAAACTGCCTCCTTCAGAGAACAGGTTCCCCCCAACCTGAAACTTGAGCTAAGTGTTTTCTCACAAGGCCATCTCTGACTGGGAAATTGATTTAGATACAGCTGAACACCTATTCAAGCTTTGCTTTTTAAGATGAATGTAGTTACCACTGGTGCACAATAAAGTAATAGCATAAGACAACAATCATTTTCTTTTGCTCACGGTGTTGCAGCCAAGAACCTGGGAAGGGCTTATCTGAGTAGATGGCACTTGGAGTCTCTCATACAGCTGCAGTCTAATACAGGCTGGAGCAGCTGCCATCTGATGGTCTACTGGGCACGTCCTTCAAGAGGGCTCACTCCCGTGGGTGTCACTTAGTGCAGAGATCTTCTGGAGGCTTAGCTGGGGCTGCTGGCCAGAGGATCTGCACATGGCCTCTCCAGCATGCTCATGCTCATCTCAAATGCTCTCCCGTGGTGCCTGGCTGCCCCCAGAGCAAAGGTGCTGAGTCATCCAGGCAGGAGGTGCTAAGCCTTTTCAGAATTCCGCAACATCACTTCTCCAAAGTAATGCACCCTCCTTCAACTGCTTCTATTACAAGGGTGTTACTAAGGCCTGCTTAGATACAAAGAAGGAGAGGGAACCCCCTTCTTGGTGTGAATAGTTTTAAAGAATTTGTAGACATGTCTTATAACTGCCACATGGTCACAGAGAGAGAAATCTCAGGTAAGCTAGGAGATACAATATAAAGATAGAAGAATTGATCAGTCACTACACCCATCAGAGCAACTTTGGAAAACGGAACATGTGCTCCTCTATTTGTTTATCATTCTAACACCCTACAAAGTGTAATTAAGAGTGATTAATTCATTTCTGCCTAGTTTCCAAGACAACAGGATTGACATTCAGGATAAAGTTCTAAAAAGGAGATGACCTAGAAGGCAAAATAATAATATCCAACCGGAGTTGCAAATCAAGTGTTTCACATTTGAGTTAATGAAAGACAAAAGAGACCTTTTATCATTCCCCCAATGAGCCTGTTGAATTAAATTGTATGGAACTTCTTGGGAGAGTGGTAGCTCTGTCTTTTTAACTTGATTTGTACGACACTCCATAGAGCCCAAAGTGGAGGTCAGTGCTTAACAAATTTCAGATAGATGATTTAACTGGAACAGAGTAGTCCATAAATGAACACCAAGGAGCCTGTAGTATAGATTTCTATGACTCCAGGAGTTGAGATGAACAAGGGGATATTTTCAAGCATTTGTGGTTTCAGAAATTGGAAAATTGGAACAACTGCTAATGGTACTGATAAGGGCCATAGACACCTTTTGACATTTCAAACTATATCAAGAAAAGAGAAAAAGATTGAAGGAAACAATCAGATATTCATTAGGGAATCAATTAGGATGCTGAATTTAAAAAACACTCCATTTCTGATGTCTGATGATGTTCAGAGGTAGGTTGGAAAATATAATGGGTGTAGTCCAATATAAGAGAGGTATGAGTCCTCATACCATGAGGAGAGGAGCTATTTGTGGAAATCATGAAACGATTTCCCCTCTTCAAAGCCTCACCCTCAGGACTTCCCTGGTGGCACAGTGGTTGAGAATCCACCTGCCAATGCAGGGGACACGGGTTCGAGCCCTGGTCCAGGAAGATCCCACATGCCGCGGAACAACTAAGCCCGTGCGCCACAACTACTGAACCTGTGCTCTAGAGCCCGTGAGCCACAACTACTGATCCTGCATGCCACAACTACTGAAACCCGCGCACCTAGAGCCCGTGCTCTGCAACGAGAGAAGCCACTGCAATGAGAAGCCTGCACACCACAACGAAGAGTAGCTGCCGCTCGCCGCCACAACTAGAGAAAGCCCACGTGCAGCAATGAAGACCGAATGCAGCCAAAAATAAATAGATTAAAAAAAAATAACCTCACCCTTGCCAATAAAGATGTAAAATGTCTAGATTCCAGGAGGCTGATTTAAATTACTGTGAAAATAAATGATTCAACTTAGGGTTTGAAGGTTGTATAGCCCACCAACCAAAACCTTGAATTAAAAATCAATGGCATATCATTCCTTGTAATTCTTTTGCTGGATCATGGACATGATTGCTTTCTGAACTGGACTAGAAGAGGCAAGACGGCCTCACTCACACATCTGGTACCTTGCTGCTGGCTGTGGGATGGGGCTCCGTGGCTCTCCTGTACTTGACCTTGATGGTAGACAGAATAATGGTCCCCAAAAGACATCTATGTTCTAATCCTCAAAACCTGTGAATATGAATGTTACCTTATAGGACAAAGGGATTTTGCAGATGTGATCAAGTTAAAGATCTTGAGATGGGAAGATTATCCTGGATTATGCACGTGGGCCCAATCTAATCACAAGAGTTATTTTAAGAAGGGGGCAGGAGAGTCAGAATCAGAGAAGGCGATGTGACAAAGATACAGTGGTCACAGTGACGCAAGGAAGGGGTAACCAGCCAAGGAATGCAGGTGGCTTCTGGAAACTGGAAAAGGCTAGGAGATGAATTCTCCTCTAGGGCCTCCAGGAGAAATTCAACCCTGCTGACGCATTTTAGATTTCTGACCTTGAGAATTATAAGACAATAGGTTTCTGGGTTTTTTTTAGATCACTGAGTTTGTGGTAATCTGTTACAGCAGCAAGAGGAAACTAATACAGCCTCTTATCCTCTATAGGCTATACCAGGTCTCAAGCAGTGTTTCCAGAGAGCCAGTGACATTGCACGCTTCTCAAGGTTCTCCTTGTGTGAAGCCCCATTTGCCAAAACATGTCACATGGCCAAGCCCAGAGTCAATGTGAGAAGGACTTTGACTTCACCTCTTGATGGGAAAAGTAGTAAAGTCTCATTGCTTATATATTGGGATGGGAGGAAATTGTGGCTCTTAAACAAATCTGTCACAGGGGGTACAGTATGTTCTATGTGAGTAGCTTAGCTTCTGCTTTGAAAATATTAACCCTTTGATTCAATCTCTTAGCCTGATGCTCAAAGTTTAGATCTTCACCTGTCAAATATTCCACAATGCCGAACTCAATCACCACCCGGTAGTTCAGCTTATGACTCTTTTTCTTTTCTGCCTCTAGCTGCCTTTCTCCTCTCAACTGTCTTCCTCTTCCTATTCTTTTCCTATTCTAGGAATACCTCCAAATGAACTTTACAGATTGCTGAGCCATTGGAACATCTGTGTTTTACTGAGTCTACGATGTTTTCAAGTCTTTCTTTCCCTTGGCGGAAGTTAGTATACATGCACTTTTATGTAGCAAATAGTTCCTGTGACTCGATCCTGAGATATTCATTTGCAAGAAATACAATGCTAACTGTCAAGGCCAAGCAGTAATTATTATTAGGCATTTTTTTCCTGTGTATTTCAACCTGAAGGATGCCTCCTTGCTGGAAGCATTTAAAAAGGCAGAAAGAAAACTCCTTCAATGTTCTTCAAATTTGCATTTTGCTTCATCTTTTAAGCCAGAAATAAAATACATTAGAACTGTCACATCATTAACAGAATGTGTGGGTAAACTTAAAATTTGCATTTAAACACATTCAAAAACAAAAATTTCTGCAGAACTTGCAAGTAGATCAGGGGAAGATGCCAGTGAAAAGAAAAGAGTACTTTCTTGCCAAAAGTCATCAAATTTAAATTTATATATGTTTTAATTGTCACATTTGTTTATTTTTAAAGAGTATATTGGTCCAAAATAGAACTGCGAGTTTCTTGAATAATTTGTTGTTGTTATCAGTTTTCTGCACATGGGTTATATAAGTTTTACAAATTAGCTGATTTGGCTAACTGATAAAACTTTATGTGGGTTTCATCAATGTCAAAAGAAAGGCACTTTTCAGCTAAGGCATGTGGCCAGGGAGGGTTGGCCAACAAACCTTGGGAGAACACAACTTTAGAATAAATTCACTATAACCAGGGGCCTAAATCCTCAGGCTTACAAGTCCAGAAACCAGATTTTAGCTGTTTCTAATGATCCTAAACCTCTTATCGACTATCTTCCTTCCTGGTATTGGCGAGCTTGGCAGTTGAATCCAAAGGCCCTCCTGAGCACAGGATTTGAGCAAAGAAAAGTAGATTCTCTAGGGTCTCAATGCCATGATGAAGACTAATCAAATATGATTGACCATTGATAACCTTCACCTGCCCAGAGACCTGACTGTCAGGGTCTCCCAGATTCAGAAATGAGCTGCTGTTCCTACCCAAAGCGCCTTCTCTGATCCCTATGTTTCTAGATGGTACATTTCAATTTCTCCATGACTTCTTTCTCTAAATATGTCAATATTGATTAAGCCATAGTGTAGTGAAGGATGCACCAATATGTACCAGGTGTCACCACCCTCCCTCCCTTCCTGAGCAACCGCTCATTTGAAAACAATCCCTCTTTCCCACTAGATCCTGCTCCACAGGGCCCTCCAGGCAGCCACTTCCAACCAGTTTGAATTGATACACAAGACGAAGCCTGGTGTGTTCGCCCCCTCTGGTGCAGAGGCTCTTTCTAAGGACCTAGGAGACTCCCTGTCTCTTCTCATTAGGTGCTTATTTTGTTTGACCATGAGTTCAGCCAAACTCTAGCTCTGTAATAATGACCAAGGCAATGGATTCATATCTTCAGGACCCAGTCAGTTTTTCCCTGGCTCCTAAGCGTAACTGCACATTTCCTCCACAAATGTGTTGTCACAAGGAAGACAAAGCTCGGTAAGTTAACACAGGTTCATGTTATTACGCAAATAATTTACCCTGTGTTTTCTCAAGGTCTGTTGTCCTCACGAGATCCTACGCTCCCGAGAAGGCCTGTGCCTATTCTGTTAACCCTTGTATCACCAGTGCTGACACACAGGAGCTCGGCGAACATTCTCATGACATATTTTTCATGATAATACTAATGGCAGGAGTGTTCCAAACTGTGTGTCAAAAGTAACTTTAGGAATCAGGGCTATATTTCATTTCATTCAACAAAACTTTTCAATTTTTCCTTCTGTGAAACCACCAAGGTTTTGGTTGCTGACCTGCCTCCCAGCAGCTTCTAGTCTCGGTAAAGCGACGAGACTTATATAATAACAATTTAAAAAATAAGACAGTATGTGGCCCAAATCCAAAATGTATAATACAAGCAATAAACACAACAGGAAAAATACGGTGAGAAGGAAAAATGTTCTCTAAACTTCTTGAAGATTGAAACACATCACTTGTGTTCATACCGATACTATACACAAGATCCGGCGTATTGCCTTATATAAACCAAATGATCCATGAATGTTGTTTGAATAAACGAATGGATCAATGAATACTAAATAATTATAGTTTCACGCTATTTAGTTCTTTGCACATTGTCGGGGTTTAGTATGAACTTCATGCCCAGTACTACAATTGATTAATGGTAACACGGTCTCTGAAGTTACCCCAGAGAAAGGGTAAGGGATTATTCTTGAGTCCACCGCTCTCTTGCACCACATGTATAGTAAATCTGCACACAGCTTTTCTACCCTCCTAATAACTTTATCACTCACTCGCTTCTCTCTATCCCTTGCCACTATCTTGTTGTGACTATCAGAAATGCCCACCTTAACTTGCTCCCCTTTGCCTCCTTCCAATCCATTCTCTAAATGCCACCAGAATGGCCTAAGAGCAGACATGATCAAGACACTGCCTTGGGGCTTCCCTGGTGGCGCAGCGGTTGAGAGTCTGCCTGCCGATGCAGGGGACGCGGGTTCGTGCCCCGGTCCGGGAGGTATCCCACATGACGCAGAGTGGTTAGGCCTGTGAGCCTACGCGTCCGGAGCCTGTGCTCCGCAACGGGAGAGGCCACAACAGCGAGAGGCCCGCGTACCGCAAAAAAAAAAAAAAAAAAAAAAAAAAAGACACTGCCTTTTATATAACTTTTCATGGCTTCTCACTGATGCTAAACTCCTTGGTATGGCATACAAGACCCTTCTTAATCTGGTACGCACTTACCTTACTCTTCCATTGTCATTGTCCCACTCTAAATTTCAGCCAGACAGCTTCTTAAGCCCCCAAGTGACAGCACTCTCTCCCATCTTAGTTGGGTTAGCGTCTTCTTATCTCTAGTTTAGACTCCAGCCGGGGATTTTTCTGCCCTGACTCTGCCTGGCTCTGCCTTGTTCACTCCCAGTCATCCCTGAGATCTCCCTTTAGTCTTCACTCCCGATAGAAAGTTCATCTGTCATGCTAACGTGCTCTGTATTCACCCTTATTGTAGCAACCATCACCTGTCTTAATTGTCTATTAACTGCCCACGTGTCTCTCATAACTGAACTAGTGGCCTGAATACGTCTTACTTAAGGTTGTATCCTTAGTGCTTAGCTCATGGTAGGAATTAAATACACATTTAAGGAAAGAGAAAAATGAATGAACAACTGCATGTGTGGCAGAGAACAGGAGTTATTTATTAGAAGTAGCCTTATCGACCTATGGCCTTACTCCCAGTAGAAGCTAAGAACCCTAATCCCAGGCACCTTTAGGACCTTCTTCAAACAATCGCCAAAACCACACTGCTGGGGATGCTGGGGAAAGTTAAGAAGACTTTTAGGCCACCTTAAACTAAGCAGCAGTCATCTTACAGATCTGCTTGCTGGAATCCAGAGGACAGCCCCAAAGCCACCCATCCCGGCAGTGCGCTTGAGAAGCTATAGGAGAACAGCACCAGGACTGCAATGAGAGTTGGGGGAGAGGAGGGGGAGACCGGGGTCAGTGGATCAGTCAATCACCAGGGCATCTTCTTCCCCACCCCCTCGCCGCCAGCATCAGAGGATGCTACTTCAACGGCTCTTCCGATTTTAGGCAGTGCACTTCTGCCATCTAGTGGTTCCCTTACACTTTCCAAAGTGCCTTTAGAAGAAATGGATTTCAAGTGCTGAAAACCCAGCAAAGGCAAAACCGAACCAGAAAGGCAGACTTCAAACTGTGCGCAAGTACCATCAAAATCTAAATAGAAAACCACAGTGTTATTTCTGTTCCTTTGTCTTTTTGTGATCTTTTGAGAAGAGATCATCTTGACCGGCGTTCAGCGGAATACAAGGTTGAAGGCTGTTTCACAACCAAAGTCAAACTGACATCACATTTGTAACCAGCTTTTATTTCACTGGGAAATGAGAAATGATTTTAGCTTATCATGGGCTGAATATGCTTTTTCCTCCTTCTCTCAAATGATTCTAAATGTGCTGCAAACATTGCCTAGAAATCATTTTCCCCAACAGTGAACTAGAGAACTTTAAAACTGAAAGAAACAAAGCCAAGAATGTCGCTGTTACTTTGAGCACATAAATGTCAAAACAGCCAAAGATGACAGTGCTGAGATTTAACAAGGAAAACATTTCAGGGAGCAGGCCTGGCAATGGAGGAAATGCTCCTGGTTTCAGTCGCTGAGGGAAGCTGGTGCCCTTACTGTTTTTTTTCCTTCATGGTGCCCTTAAGGTAATTCATTAAAATATTAATAGTCTCCATTTGCTCTGGGGCAGTAAACTGGGACAGATCCAGCTATACAGAAGCACATCAACACGTGGGAGATACAGGTCTCATCCGCACACACTCTATGCCAGAGAAAATCGGTCCTTAAGTGATTCTGAAGACAACAGTGCAGCTGTCGGCCTAGAGCCGCACAGAAGGCACTAGAGTCTTCACCACCAGCTGGAGAAAAACAGAATTTCCCAGGCAGAAAATAGATTTTTACATATACATAAAACTTACATCCCGGGGCTTCCCTGGTGGCGCAGGGGTTGAGAGTCCGGCTGCCGATGCAGGGGACGCGGGTTCGTGCCCCGGTCCGAGAAGATCCCACATGCCGCGGAGCGGCTGGGCCCGTGAGCCATGGCCGCTGAGCCTGCGCGTCCGGAGCCTGCGCTCCGCAGCGGGAGAGGCCACAACAGTGAGAGGCCTGCTACCACACACGAAAACCAAAAAAACCCTTATATCCTGCCTCAACAAAAAAACAACGCCTAGAGCAGTGATGTGGGCAAAGATACATGAACTACTGAGAGATAACTGCAACTGATTTAAGAATTGCTTTCCTCTTTCCCAGTGCGCTCATTGTATGTATATCACAGCTTCCAATAGTGTAACATGACCTACAGCTGCAACTTACTAACAGCTGACTCACATTTACAAACCCCACTTGGTCCTTTCAGGAGATTCCTGTCTCCTCTACACTCTGTATTGAAACAAGTTTGCTGTTTGTTTAGGTAAAACATACAAAGAGGGGTGGGCCCTGCCTGAAAGATGCAAGAATCTGTAAATTGAGTTTAAGAAATAGACATGTTTCTGAGAAAAAAAAAAAAATCAGCTAATCCAAGGTGTTTGATATCATATAAAAGAATCAATTCACTTGCTCATTAAAAAAATTTAAATAAGCTGTGTTACCATGTTGACACAGCCCAGGTCAGAAAGAACTACCTTTAGGTTGGCAACTGCCTGAGGGATGATACTTTCATTTCGTATAAAAACCACTCTTTTGGAGCAAGCTTAATGTCTCCTTTCTCTAGGAAAGTCATTCAGCTAGGTAAGGCTATACAATTACAGGACAGATTATCTACTTAATCTTTCTGGGCAAAGAAAGATAATTGCTGATGTTAAGTTTTAAAAAGCACTCATATTCACAAACCACCTTAGAGAAAGTTTCATTTTTCAAAAGGTAAATCAACCATTCATCTCAGGGGGCAAACAGCCTTCCTCCTGAAGAGCAGTAGGTACTACTTGCCACTAAGCAGGAAAGTCAAAAGGAAATTCCAGTAAGAATATAAAGACTGGATTAAGGTTTTCAGGGAAATGCAGAGGGAAGCAAAATACTGCTTAAATAACAAACTCCAAATTGGGAAAGCTTTAGGCTTCTCTGGCAGGTAATGAACAAGTGGCTTAAAGTATAGTTTTATTAACATGACGTTTTCAACTAACAGGGTGTCAGGCATGAGGTCTGAATTCCTTTTGCAACCATAGGGGGTGGACATCAAAGAATCAATGATATTCTTCTGCTGAGACCGGCCACTCCACCCTCCCACCAACGACACCCTTAAGGTTTCGGTCATAGGGCGCCCAGGCTCCAGGTCACACATGGCAGCTCACCGTGGTTAACCTAGTTAGGCCGATTCAGATTTGAATCTCAGTTCTATTAGCTGTTTGTCTTTGGTCAAAATACCGACATTTTCTGTGCCTGTTTTCCTTATTTGTAAGATAAAAATTATTATTAGGTTAGAAAATGCAATTTTTGTAAAGCCAGAACTATCAAATGCCAGCAGTTTATTGGTTCTACCTAGTAAGTCACAACTTTCACGGACACGGGAAGCAATGGAGAAAGCTGAGTGTGACCTAGACCTTAATGTCCATTTCTAACCAGCTAATGGGCAAATTGTGGAAAAAGTTTAATCAGGCAAGAAGGTCTCAACAAGACAGGTTCACTACCAATTTATCTGTCAGGATCTTTGTCAGCTGTGTCAAAGGGCTATGGAAGTACACAAATACATGAATTTTTTAGTACCCTGCACTGGAAGGGTGAAAAAAATTTAGAGTATCTAAAGAAGCAGGAATTATTTTGAGAGCAGCTTTTAGTAAACAGAGCGCTAGACTTGGAATAAAAATAGGTAAGAAGCTTACTCTGCAGCAGACTAGCTGTGTGACCTTGACATGTGGTCTAATCTCTTTGATTTTCTGCTTCCTCTTCTATATGGATGGCAACAATAACTGAGGCTCCAAATGCCACACAGGTAATGATAGTAACTATCATTTATTCAGTACTTATTATATGCCAGGCACCTTACACTAATTATCATATTAACTCCCCAAAACAATCCTATAAGGAAAGTACTGTTGCTAAAATTCCCAGTTCATAAATGAGAAAACCGGAGCTCAAAAGCAGTAAGTTCAAGGCCACACAGAAATTAAAAGATAGAACAGAGATGTGAACCCCAGCAGTTTAATCCTAGAACTTACTTGCCTACCACATGCTTCACTGCTTTTAATCAGAAGACGTAAATGCTAGCCTGGGTTCTATTACTCATTTGCTTTGCTGGACCTTCATTTCTTCTTTAGTTCTAGCTAATGACTAGAATCAGGTTCCAAATGGTTTATCTCAAATACCCACCCTGATCACTTTTGTTAGAAGCTTCCAGGAGCACAGTGCTCAAAAAGATTGCAAAAGCCAAGTCTTGGTTCAGCGGGAAATAATGCTGTGATTAACTAGTGATGTCTGCCAAGGGCTGACAGGTGAGGCATGGAAGCACTTGTATTTGCTCTCCCTAGGGAAGACATAGGAATTTCTGGCTGTTCTGTTTCATTATTCTACCCTGCATCTTCTCTCAGTAGCTGCTTAGAGAGCAACCAAGGGTGGTCTAGTCAAACAAGGGCTACCTGATAGGACAGGGCTGTCTAACAGAATTTTCTGCCATGATAAAAATATCTGATACAACAGCTACTAGGCACACGTGGCTATTGAGTACTTGCAATCTAGCTCAGTAGATTATTTTTAATTAAATTTTTTTAAATTAATAAAAACGTACATTTAAATAGACCCATGTCGCTAGTGGCCACAATAACGATGAGTGCAGCTCTGGAACAAAGGTCTGTTGGCTGTGGATGGGTGTCATGGACATGAAAACTGAGGGGAATACACCCCGGAAGCTGAAAGTCAGGGAAAAGTAAAGTTTGATCAAAGGAGATGCTGAGGAGGCATCTGGATGTCATATCTGATAAGTGATGCCAAATGCAGAGGAAGGTACGGAGAACAAGCTACTGGGGAGGGATAGGAGGCAGGAGATGAATAGCCTGACTTCTCGCTTGTGTCAATCCTGGGCTAGGGGTTCCCTACCAATCCTGAAATGGGCAGGGCCTGGGCTTCAGTCATCTGAATGCCAACTGTCATTCTGTGCTTGGAGAACAATTTGCCCTAGTTTCCCTGCCCATTCCGAGCTATCCTTGAGAACGTCCCCAAATCCTCACCATTCCTAAGACTCTTCCTAATGACCAAATTCTACCCACTGTTTATATGAAATAGTCCCAACTACAGAGTATTACTGATACCAGGTGAATTGTTACCATGCTTAGTAGGAAGTTCAATAGTTTGAGCTCTTTGCTACTAAAACTCCAATTGAATTCACTTAATCAAAATGAAGAAGTAACAGGGAAAGTACTGGAGCATCTCATACAAGTATTTAGTATTCAAGCTGCAGGAATGGATACTGCTAGGCTTCTACAGAAAGTGGGATTCAGTCAAGACTGTCTGCCTTTCATGTCAAGCTTTCTCGTTCTTCTCTTTCTGTACATTAGCTGCCCCTGCTTTGGCTTGTCACCCGGCAGGAAACACACCTGCCAAGAACTCCACCCAATAAGGAGATAGCCTACATCTTTCTCTGTGAAAATGACTATACTACCCAAAGCAATGTACAGATTCAGTGCAATCCCTATCAAACTACCGATGGCATTTTTCACAGAACTGGAACATAAAGTTTCACAATTTGTATGGAAACACAAAAGACCCCGAAGAGCCAAAGCAATCTTGAGAAAGAAAAATACAGGTGGAGGAATCAGGCTCCCTGACTTCAGACTCTACTACAAAGCTACAGTAATCAAGATAATATGGTACTGGCACAAAAACAGAAATATAGATCAATGGAACAGTATAGAAAGCCCAGAGATAAACCCATGTACATACGGTTACCTTATCTTTGATAAAGGAGGCAAGAATATACAATGGAGAAAAGACAGCCTTTTCAATAAGACAGCTGCTGGGAAAACTGGACAGCTACATGTAAAAGAATGAAATTAGAACACTCCCTAACACCATACACAAAAATAAACTCAAAATGGATTAAAGACCTAAATGTAAGGCCAGACACTATAAAACTCTTAGAGGAAAACATAGGCAGAACACTCCATGACATAAATCACAGCAAGACCCTTTTTGACCCACCTCCTAGAGAAATGGAAATAAAAACAAAAATAAACAGTTGGGACCTAATGAAACCTAAAAGCTTTTGCACAGCAAAGGAAACCATAAGCAAGACGAAAAGACAACCCTCAGAATGGGAGAAATATTTGCAAATGAAGCAACTGACAAAGGATTAATCTCCAAAATATACAAGCAGCTCATGCAGCTCAATATCAAAAAAACAAACAACCCAATCCAAAGATGGGCAGAAGACCTAAACAGACATCTCTCCAAAGAAGATATACAGATTGCCAACAAACACATGAAAGGATACTCAACATCACTGATCATTAGAGAAATGCAAATCAAAACTACAATGAGGTATCACCTCACACCAGTCAGAATGGCCATCATCAAAAAATCTACAAACAATAACTGCTGGAGAGGGTGTGGAGAAAAGGGGACCCTCCTGCACTGTTGGTGGGAATGTAAACTGATACAGCCACTATGGAGAACAGTATGGAGGTTCCTTAAAAATCTAAAAATAGAACTACCATACGACCCAGCAATCCCACTTCTGGGCATATACCCTGAGAAAAGCATAATTCAAAAAGAGTCATGTACCACAATGTTCATTGCAGCTCTACTTACAATAGCCAGGACATGGAAGCAACCTAAGTGTCCATCGACAGATGAATGGATAAAGATGTGGCACATATATACAATGGAGTATTACTCAGCCATAAAAAGAAATGTAATTGTGTTATTTGTAGTGAGGTGGATGGACCTAGAATCTGTCATACAGAGTGAATTAAGTCAGAAAGAGAAAAACAAATACCATATGCTAACACATATATATGGAATCTAAAAAAAAAAAAAAATGGTACTGATGAACCTAGGGGCAGGACAGGCATAAAGACGCAGACGTAGAGAATGGACTTGAGGACACAGGGAGGGGGAAGGGTAAGCTGGGATGAAATGAGAGAGTGTCATGGACATATATACACTGCCAAATGTAAAATAGATAGCTAGTGGGAAGCAGCCGCATAGCACAGGGAAATGAGCTTGGTGCTTTGTGATCACCTAGAGGGGTGGGATAGGGAGGGTGGGAGGGAGACGCAAGAGGGAGGGGATATGGGGATACATGTATACATATAGCTGATTCACTTTGTTATACAGCAGAAACGAACACACGATTGTAAAGCAATTATACTCCAATTAAGATGTTAAAAAAAAAAGAAAGCATTAGAGGAAAGAACATGAAATATATCTATATATATCAGGGAAGGAACTCTGACCCATCCTGGGTCCAGTGCTGCCCCTGAAGCTATGCTGGAGATGAGGGTGGGGCAGTATCATGACTGAATAGGGCATTCCTACTGAAAATCGCAAGGTTGGAAGCAGGGAGAAAGGACAGCTCCAAGAAAAGGGACAGTGGTGGTGCTGTCCCAGGAAAAAAGGAAAGGGAAGCTAGGAAAACAAAACAGTAAATTTTCATGGAAGAAACAGTGTGATGACACAAGACAGACAGCACATACTCATTAGAAAAGACTTTTTTTTCTTATAAAGCAGATCAAGCATGATATGGAACTTTGCCATCTGCAAAACCAGGATGATTTATTTTCCCCTTATTAAGAATCAAAAGGAAATAACCCAGATGCTTTAATTACTTTGATTGGAGGTGAAGGAGAGCCTTGCCTTTAAATGAACATTGTATTTATCCATTCATCATAACAGGAAATTGAAGAGACCCTTCGGTTTTATATGTGATTATCTCAATACCTATTGAATAAAAAAGTTTTACCTCCTTAGCCGTGAAGTATATAAGGATATGATGGATCATTCTGAGTATTATTTCCTTATTTCTGGTTCTAATCACTATATTTAATAAGGAAGAGCCAGGTTCAATAAAGGATGCATCTGGTTTCAAATGAGTAATCTATTTTTATAGCACTCACATGGTGGCAATTTCTCTGGGAAACTAGACAAGACATCGTGAATCACAACTCCCTGCACACACTCCCCAGCCCTCCCCACCAGCTTTGCCTTCTTTGCTCATCAGCTTCAATTGACTGTCTTGGGGCATTTTGACAAAGGTGCATCCTTTGTCTCTCACATCCTGAATTAATGCTGTAGGTAATTAGCTTTGGGCTCTGAGGTCTCTTTCATCTGCATGCAAGTCAATGAAAAGATTTTCCTTTCCTGTTTGAAATACGAAGCTCTTCCTTTCATTCCCTCTTTGACTCTCCTTGTGGTTACTTTAATGAGGATGTCAAATTGTATCATACTGCAGGGAGCTGAACTTTTTGAGACGGTTCCAGGACAGACGTTTCTTGAGTTGTGGGGGGCCATTTTTCTTTGTAATGTCATTTCCAATTCCTCTGGGCAGGAGATGAACTAGTCTTGTGCATTAACCACCAGGAGTGAGGCTGTATGACAGGCTGCAGAGGCTGTAGATCTGGATGAAAATGTGGAATCAGTAGAAGACAAACAAAGGTGCATGCCAAGATGCACAGAGCTGGCTTGAATAACTGAGGACATCTCTTGGAAAAGGAATACAAGCAAAAATAATATGAAAATCCTGTGGATTCAGTTGCCAGGGCATTTTGGCTACTTACAAATATGCATGTGTCTTATTTATTGCTGTATCTCCAGGGACTGGAAAAGGGACTGCATATACCTGGCGTGTCTGTTGCCGCTACTGCTATTCCTTCATCCCTAGCTGACACCACTAATCACTCATGACACTTCCCTGCTGAGCCCACATGTAGATGCAGCCTGCTCCAGGCAGCAACCGCCAATTGATCAGAGCTGGCGCACAAGGTGGAATCTACTTGCAATCCCTGCAACGGTCTAGAACATTGTAGGCGTTTAATAAATACTTGTTGAATGCACAAATAAGTTAAGTCATGTTTCTAGAGATTATGGCACTTCACTGCTCCCCTCCTCGATTGTATTTCTTTTTATTTATTAGTGTTTTCTCAGATGGATTCCAAAGAGTCAGACCGAATATGGTTCTTTAATTTAGATGCATCATATTACCCGCCAATTTTATCTAAAGCAGGGATAAAAATATGTTGCCCTCAAGCTGGGTTTATCCTAGCATTCAGGCACATTTGGACACATCTAGAGGACCGGTGAAGTGGGTCTGAGAATTGCAACCCAAAGCATGAGATCTGAGTAGTATATGAGTTTGGATCTAAGGCAACTAGTCAGAATAGAAGGGAGGTAAGACCATGAATATTGAATTTGTCACTCAGGTCCCATGCCAACTTCTAAGGGCAATTGGGCTACAGTGGAAGATCCAGTAAAAACTACAAAAAGCTAATTCGATAAAGTAATCATGATACGGTGCAAGTATCAAGCACTGGCGGCACTGGGCAGCAATGGGAAATGCCACCCTTATCAACATGGTCAGCAAGGCTCCTTGGCAGGGTGCGTGTGAAGAGCAGAGATTAGCAGCAGCGATTTTGATACCTTCCATCCTTTTCACTTAGCTGCTGCTTTGGGATGGGCTCTACTGGGAGACGTCACCACAGGAAGCTAGAGTAGGACATAAGAGGCAAATAAATGGCAGACCTCACAGGACACAGAAGAGAACAAGGTTAATCACTCACAAGTGAAACACCAGTTGGGGACTCACAGAAGTACCTAGGAGAAATACTGGGGTCGTGTGCAGGAATTTCTGCCAAGCATTTGGGGAGGGCTGAGAAGAAATGCTATTGTATTAGTGTGCTTTATCTTATAAGGATGGAGAAATTCAGGGTGCAGGTGTTTTGAAGATTTTGCTAACTCAAGGACATTCAACCTAAAGGACTACCAGTGAAACACACATCTCAACAAAGTATATTTCAAAAGAGGAATAGTATTTTCTTCATAGCAGCTTGATCATCAAAATGTACTAATTTAATACACGAAGGCATACAGCATTTGGCTTGCTACAAAGGGAACACCACAGAATTCAGCCTCAGCCCTCCAGGAGTGTGTACAAATTCAGAATACCTGTACACACCGTAACAGCCAAATAAAAACCTCAAAGCAATGCACGGATTGTTGGTGCAACATTTCTGTCACATATAGGACATTTTGCTAAGAGGATTGCAAGCTGCTTTTAAGCACATGAATATATTATCCATTTTCTTGACAAAAATAAAAGCTCAGAAATTCAAAATGACAGGAGCCAGGTCTGTATGGCTGTAGGGGAATCAAAGCAGTCTAGAAAATTTGATTAACTCAATTTGCCCCAGTTCCTTAGGGAAGCTTCAGAAATCAAAATGATTATTTAATTAGTCCAAGTAGTAAATTTGAATTGAAAAGACCTCTCTCACCTTTCTGAGCTTGTTTTTGAGATACAATCTTACCTGAAGGGTCAGAGCCAACAGAAGAAGAGACATAATAGCATTATTGAACCTCCAAAATACAAAGTTTCTATCACCTCTGAACCTGCACCCTGGCCAAAATCAGAAAGCAATAAAATCAAGGATTTGGAGAGGAAACTTGGATGTCCTTGGATTAGCCCAAATCCTCCTTGAATTCTCTGAAGAACGAAATCAGGTGAGCCAGCGTGGCGTAAAGCAGTTCTCAACGTTACTGTCCATCAGGATTAACTGAAGAGCTTGTTATAACAGGATGTCTGGACCCCACCCCCAGAGTTTCTGATTAGTAGGTTTGGACTAGGGACCGACATTTGTCATTTCTGAGAAATTCTCAGGTGATGCTCACAGTGGAACACAGTCTGAATGCCACCTGTGAAAAGATTGATTACTACTGTCTGAATCAGTCATTTCACCGGGTTTGTAAAATGATGACTAATTTTATCCTTTGGTTTGTATTTATTTGTGGAAATTATTCTGTGTAGAAGAACTTTCCTTTATCCATGAAAGCTACGTGTTAACTTCTGAAATACACCTCAAACCAGAAAGGCAAGGTAATTGTTTGATGCTCTTCCTCTGATTATTAAATTTCATAGTAATAATTAGCATGTAGCCATCTCCAGTGGTGTCAAATGAGTTCTGACTCTCTCCAAAGTCACCAATCAGGCAAGTCGTTCCTCTCCATGGGGCAGAGGCTAGGAGTGTTTACACTAATGGATATCCCTCAGTCCTTCTACCAGGAAATAAGAGTCTTCTCCCTTATCTCTTTCTTTTTTTCTCTCTCTCTAACCTCCTTACCATTTATTGATAGATTAGCAAATGCAAGTGGATTACCCATTTTCTTGATTTTCTAAACAATTAGCTTTGTGTTTTATTACTAGACCTAATATACTTTTTCTGTTTTGTTATAAATTTCTGCTTTTATCATTTTAAATTTCTTCCATCTACTTTGTTTGACTGTCATTCACTTTCTGGCTTTTGGGTTATATGTTTAATATATTTTATTTTTCGTTGATTTTGGTATTTGATGCTATGAAATTTTCTCTTACTGCTTATTGTAGGTGTATCTATTCCACAGGCACTGATAAGCTGGTTTCTATGAATTTTATTTTCTAGAAATTCTTCATTTCTTTTTCCTTTCCCCTTCAATCCCCAGTGAATTACTTCGATAAAATAAATGAACCATGCAAAAAATAATTTTATTTGCCCCCTGTAATTTTTGCTTTAATCATTTATCTTTTAACGTAATTATGAAAAAAATATATATCCTTTTATTTTCTCACCCGCCTTTACCATTCAGGGTACTTTTTCCCCTTCATATAGATCTACTTTACCATTTGGTGTCATTTCCTTTCATCTTGAAAACCTTCTTTTAGCACTCCTTTTAGGGAAGATGTTATACCAATAAATAATCTCATGTTTTTGTTTATATGAAAATATCTATTTCTCTTTCATTTGTGCAGGGTAGTTTGGTATATAGAGCTCTGACTGACACTTTTTGTCTCTCGACACTGAATATGTTATTCTGATGCCTTCTGGCCTCCTTTGTTTCTAACAAGTCATCTGTTAATCACATGGTTGTTCCTCTGTAGGTAACTGTAATATCAAGCTATTCTTTTTACCTTTTACTTTCAGCAGTTTGATGATGAAGTAATTCAGTATAACTTGTGTTGTGGTGAGCTTATTGGCTATGTAAATTTAGAAAATTTGGAGAAGTTTAGAGTCATTAATTCTTCAAATATTTCTCTGCCCCTTTCTCTCCACTCTTGCTGGAATCCAATTACATATATGTTGGAATGCTTGATATTGTCCCACAGATTTCTGAAGCTGTGTTATTTTTCTTCCTTTTTTTTTCTCAGTTTTTCCAATCAGATCATTTCTACTGATTTATCTTCAAATTCACTGACATTTTCTGCTATCTCCAAACCACTCTTGAGACCACCTAGTGAATTTTTCATTTTATTTAATTTCTTTTCAGGTCTAGAATTTCCGTTTGGTTCCTCTTATTGTTTCTATTTCTCTGTTGAAATTTCCTGCCTTTTCAATCAAGACTATATTTTCCTTTAATTCTTTGATCCTGTTTTCTTTTAATTATTCGAACATATTTAAAACAGGTGCTTTAATCTTCACTACATCCAACCAGGGCCCTGTCGAAGTCTATTTCTGCAGACTGCCTTTTTTTCTAGGTATGGGTCACCCTTCCCTATTTCTTTATATGGTTACTAATTTTAGTTGAAAACTATCTTTTATGGAATACCTTAAAGCAACTCTGAATTCTGGTATGAGTTTCTGAGGAGTTTGGTATTTTGTTTTAATAAAAAATTAATTTGTCTGGACTCAAACTACAAAGTCTCTAATCACCCATAAAATGCTCTTTTAGTAGTAGATTTGTGATTTATTTCATTTCAGGAAAGATTTTTTTGACATACTGTTGTAAATATTTGCTCTGTACCAATGATTTTTTTTTTTTTTTTGCTCATTTGGGATCTTCAATTGCACATACGTTGGCTCTAATTCTGCCTATTTTTCACATTTTCTTGAATAGCTTTTTTTTTAACATCTTTATTGGAGTATAATTGCTTTACAATGGTGTGTTAGTTTCTGCTTTATAACAAAGGGAATCAGTTATACATATACATATGTTCCCATATCTCTTCCCTCTTGCATCTCCCTCCCTCCCACCCTCCCTATCCCACCCCTCTAGGTGGTCACAAAGCACCGAGCTGATCTCCCTGTGCTATGCAGCTCCTTCCCACTAGCTATCTATTTTACGTTTGGTAGTGTATATATGTCCATGCCACTCTCTCACTTTGTCACAGCTTACCCTTCCCCCTCCCTATGTCCTCAAGTCCATTCTCTAGTAGGTCCGTGTCTTTATTCCCGTCTTGCCCCTAGGTTCTTCATGACCATTTTTTTTTCTTAGATTCCATATATATGTGTTAGCATATGGTATTTGTTTTTCTCTTTCTGACTTACCTCACTCTGTATGACAGACTCTAGGTCCACCCACCTCACTACAAATAACTCAATTTCGTTTCTTTTTATGGCTGAGTAATATTCCATTGTATATATGTGCCACGTCTTCTTTATCCATTCATCTGTTGATGGACACTTAGGTTGCTTCCATATCCTGGCTATTGTAAATAGAGCTGCAATGAACATTTGAATAGCTTTTTGTCTCTATTTCTACTTCATAATTTTCACTTGTACTCCCTTGAACATATATTTCCCACATTAAGATTTCTATAATGTCTACTTGCTTTTGTATTCGTTCTAATTCAGTCTTTATTTTCCGAAAGAGTTCACATTTAATTTATGCCATCTCTTTCTTTTTAATCTATTTCTGCTGTCCAACTACCTCATTTCTGAAATGCTTTAAGTCTTGTTTCTGTTATTTACACTGTTTTAGTCATATTCTAAATTTCTTTTTATTGAATTTGAAATATCTGTTTTCAATTTTTATTTTCGTTGCAGACAAAACTGTGTGTTTTTTTCCAATGTTTTTATCTCCATGGAGGTTTGTGGCTCATTTTCAGCTTTTATCTTATAATATCTTTGCATAACTCTTTCTTTCTCCTTGTTTAAATAAGACTATTAGGAGGAAGTTCTTTTGTAGAAGTTGAAGGTAGGCCAGGGAAGCATTCTCAGATTCACAGCTCAAGGGATCCCTCTTCTATGGTTACAGGGGAGTATTTTAAAAGTGGCGTTTTTTTCAATCTACTTCTCGGCCTCTCTGAGCTAAGCCTGATTCAGCAAAGCTTCCTATTTCTGTCATCTTCTTTTCTAAAGCTCTATGGACTTTGCTTTCCAAAGTGTTATCCTCACCTGTATCTGCTTTTACAGTTCTTTTTTGGTCTATGCCCTTTGGATCTCTTCCTGTCTCACAAGTATTTGAATCTGCATTATCAATGGGATCAACAGTGTTCCCACCTTAGGCAACCTGAATTTGGTTCCAAGTAGGTTTTATCAGCATAGGTCTGTATCCCACTGATAGGATGTTCTGGGATTCTTGAGGTAGGGGCTGCTACAGCACTGTTTGAATTTCCTATAGTTTCTATAATAGTTTCCCACAGTAATTTTGCACTTACCCATGCAAAAAGGAACCCTATGAAGACTGCTCTAATTTTTTCCCAGTTGTGTTCAGATTTATTTACTTAGGTTTTTACTCACTATGCAGTTTTCACCTTTGGGAATACACTGACAATTTCTGTTTCATGGCCATGGGCTCCTTCCAGGCTGCTCTTTCTCTGTCACTAATGCTGCAGAGCTGCTGGTCCCTAAAGGCACTGATCTTTTGGATTGAAAATTAACTTATTTGTTGAGAAATAGTCAGGAAAATTTGCAACTAGATCCTATCACCTAGAATTTTCCGAGGCAAGTCACATGACATGCATAGGACAGGGAAAAAACCTCTGAACATTCAAATGAGCTTACATTTCTTTATGTAAAATCCTATCCATTTTTCAGGGTCCAGTGCAAATGTTCCTTCAGGAAATCTTCCTTGATCCTTGTGATTCCCGTCCACCTAACCTCCTTTTATTTATTCTCATAGTATATACTTTTATTTACCGGTTTGCCTACCTTTATTATGGATGTTTTCATGTTTTATTATAATCTTTTTATTTATATAACTATTCCTGAGTAGATTTCAAGATACTCCAAGACATGTATATATTCTAATGTTTTTTCATATCCCCAAAGCCTACTAGGCATCCAAGTTATCTCATTAAATTTATTATCAAATGTTTATGAGTACTTGCTATGGATCAGGCACTGCTATAGATGCTGAAAATTCAAAAATTGATTAAAAATTTATCTATTTGACAAACCTGGAGCAGTTACTATCTTCTCCTAAAGTTTCTACTAAGATGCAAGAAAAAAAGATTGTCCTTGTGCTCTGTCTGTCTGACTGTGGCAGCCAAGACTGAATGGGGAAAGAAAGGGGGAAATCATGATAACACAGGGAAAAACAAAGAGAGGGAATTTTTGCAACTCAGAAATAAACTTGTAAACAGTAAAGAGCCTTTTTCCCTCCAAGAAAGAATAGAAAAATTGAGTTTAAACAAAAGTGAGTTGGAGTAGAGATGAAGATCACAGAGTAGGAAGACATGAGCTCACCCCCCTCCAGGAACATATCAAAAATACATCTACATGTCGAGCAATTCTGACTGAAAACTAACTGGAGACTGCCAGACAGACTCTCCTACAACCAAGGCTGTAAAAAAATATACAAACGGAGTCAGGTAGGAAGGGCAGAGAATTGATCAGGTAGAGACCCGAACCCCTAGGAGGGAACACAGAAGAGGAGCGGAATTACACAGGCTCTGAGATCTTCCCTGGGGAGTTAACGGTTTGAGCCACATAGCAGGTGCTCCAGGCCTGGGGTTCAACTCCAGGAAGAGAAGTCTCCTTAGCTGGTTTTAAAACCAGTGTGACTAACAGGAGGGCTGTAAGAAACATAGACTCTACTCGTAAATAGTGTGCACACACTTGCTTACTCCTGAAACAAGGCAGAGGAAGCAGATTGAAACTGCTAGGGATTCTGGTCAGTATCATGACTTCCCAGCACACGCCCCAGTCAGAGACAAGCACCCACTCTGTCCTTGCTTATTCTGTGGAGAAGCTCCATCTGAAAGCAGCAGAAGACACTTTCTTCTCAACTGCACATGGAATATTCTCCAGGATAGATCACATCTTGGGTCACAAATCGAGCCTTGGTAAATTTCAGAAAATTGAAATCGTATCAAGCATCTTTTCCAACCATAACACTATGAGAGTAGAAATCAATTACAGGAAAAAAACTGTAAAAAGCACAAACACATGGAAGCTAAACAATATGCTACTAAATAACCAATGAATCGCTGAAGAAATCAAAGAGGATATTAAAAAATACTTAGAAAAAAATGACAATGAAAACACAACGACCCAAAACCTATGGGATGCAGCAAAAGTAGTTCTAAGAGGGAAGTTTATAGCAATACAATCCTACCTCAAGAAACAAGAAAAATCTCAAATAAACAACCTAACCTTACATCTAAAGCAACCAGAGAAAGAAAAACAAAATCCAAAGTTAGTAGAAGGAAAGATATGATAAAGATCAGAGCAGAAATAAATGAAATAGAAATGAAGGAAACGATAGGAAAGATCAATGAAACTAAAAGCTGGTTCTTTGAGAAGATAAACAAAATTGATAAACCTTTAGCCAGACTCATCAAGAAAAAACGGGAGAAGACTCAAATCAGTAAAGTTAGAAATGAAAAAGAAGAAGTTACAACTGACACCACAGAAATACCACGGATCATAAGAGACTACTACAAGCAACTCTATGCCAATAAAATGGACAACCTGGAAAAAATGGACAAATTCTTAGAAAGGTACAACCTTCCCAGACTGAGCCAGGAAGAAATAGAAAATATGAACAGACCAACCACAAGTAATAAAATTGAAACTGTTATTAAAATCTTCCAACAAACAAAAGTCCTGGACCAAATGGCTTCACAGGTGAATTCTATCAAACATTTAGAGAAGAGCTAACACCTATCCTTCTCAAACTCTTCCAAAAAATTGCAGAGGGAGGAACCCTCCCAAGCTCATTCTACAAGGCCACCATCACCCTGATACCAAAACCAGACAAAGATATCACAAAACAGAAAATTACAGGCCAATATCACTGATGAGCATAGATGCAAAGATCCTCAACAAAATACTAGCAAACAGAATCCAACAACACATTAAAAGGATCGAACACCATGATCAGGTGGGATTTATCTCAGGGATGCAAGGATTCTTCTGTAAATGCAAATCAATCAATGTGATACACCATATAACAAATTGAAAAGTAAAAACCATATGATCACCTCAATAGATGCAGAAAAGCTTTTGACAAAATTCAACACCATTTACGATAAAAACTCTCCAGAAAGTGGGCATGGAGGGAACCTACCTCAACATAATAAAGGCCATATATGACAAACCCACAGCAAACATCATTCTCAATGGTGAAAAACTGAAAGCATTTCCTCTAAGATCAGGAATACAACAAGGATGTCCACTCCTGCCACTATTATCCAACATAGTTTTGGAAGTCCTAGCCACAGCAATCTGAGAAGAAAAAGAAATAAAAGGAATCCAAATTGGAAAAGAAGAAAACTGTCACTGTTTGCAGATGACATGATGCTTATACATAGAAAATCCTAACGATGCCACCAGAAAACTACTAGAGCTAATCAATGAATTTGGTAAAGTTATAGGATACAAAATTAATGCACAGAAATCTCTTGCACTCCTAGACACTAACAATGAAGGATCAGAAAGAGAAATTAAGAAAACAAACACGTTTATCACTGCAACAAAAAGAATAAAATACCTAAGAATAAACCTACCTAAGGAGGCAAAAGAACTGTACTCAGAAAACGATAAGACACTGATGAAAGAAATCAAAAATGACACAAACAGATGGAGATATATACCATGTTCTTGGATCAGAAGAATCAATATTGTGAAAATGACTATACTACCTAAAGCAATCTGCAGATTCAGTGCAATCCCTATGAAATGACCAATGGCATTTTTCACAGAATTAGAACAAAAAAATTTTACAATTTGTAACACAAAAGACACCGAATAGCCAAAGCAATCTTGAGAGAGAAAAACAGAGCTGGAGGAATCAGGCTCACTGACTTCAGACTTTACTACAAAGCTACAATAATCAAGACAGTGTGGTACTGGCACAGAAACAGAAATATAAATCAATGGAACAGGATAGAAAGCCCAGAGATAAACCCACACACCTATGGTCAACTAATCTATAACAAAGGAGGCAAGAGTACACAATGGAGAAAAGACAGTCTCTTCAATAAGTGGTGCTGGGAAAACTGGACAGCTACATGTAAAAGAATGAAATTAGAACACTCCCTAACACCATACACAAAAATAAACTCAAAATGGATTAAAGACCTAAATTCAAGACCTAAATGTAAATAAAACTCTTTGAGGAAAACATCAGCAGAACACTCTTTGACATAATCTGCAGCAAGGTCTTATTTGACCCACCTCCTAGAGTAATGAAAATAAAAGCAAAAATAAACAAATGGGACCTAATCAAACTTAAAAGCTTTTGCACAGCAAAGGAAACTACAAACAAGAAGAAAAGACAACCCTCAGAATGGGAGAAAATATTTGCAAATGAAGCAACTGACAAGGAATTAATCTGCAAAACATACAAACAGCTCATGCAGCTCAATATCAAAAAAACAACCCAATCAAAAAATGGGAGGAAGACATAAATAGACATTTCTCCAAAGGAGACATACAGGTGGCCACCGACACTTGAAAAGATGCTCAACATCACTAATTATTAGAGAAATGCAAATCAAAACTACAATGAGGTATCACCTCACACCCAACAGAATGGCCATCATCAAAAAATCTACAAACAATAAATGCTGAAGAGGGTGTAGAGAAAAGGGAACCCTGCTACACTGTTGGTAGGAATGTAAATTGGTATAGCCACTGTGGAGAACAGTATGGAGGGTCCTTAAAAATCTAAAAATAGAACTACCATATGACCCAGCAATCCCACTCCTGGGCATATACCGTGAGAAAACCATAATTCAAAAAGACACATGCACCCCAGTGTTCTTGCAGCACTATTTACAGTAGCCAGGTCATGGAAGCAACCTAAATGCCTATCAACAGACGAATGGATAAAGAAGATGTGGTACATATATACAATGGAATATTACTCAGCCATAAAAAGGAACGAAACTGTGCCATTTGCAGAGACATGGATGGACCTAGAGACTGTCATACAGAATGAAGTCAGAAAGAGAAAAACAAATATCATATAATATTGCTCATATGTGGAATCTAGAAAAATGGTACAGATGAACTTATTTGCAAAATAGAAATAGAGACACAGATGTGGAGAAAAAATGTATGGATACCAAGGTGGGAAGGGGGGTGGGACGAACTGGGAGGTTGGGACTGACATATATACATTACTATGTATAAAATAGATAACTAATGAGAACCTACTGTATAGCACAGGGAACTCTACTTAATGCACTGTGGTGACCTAAATGGGAAGGAAATCCAAAAAAGAGGGAGTATATGTATATGTATATGTATAACTAATTCATTTTGCTGTACAGCAGAAACTAACACAACATTGTAAAGCAACTATACTCCAATTTAAAAAAAAGAGATAAACAGAATTGATAAGACTTTAGCCAGGCTCATTAAGAAAAACAGAGGACCAAAATAAACAAAATAAGAAATTAAAGAGGACAAATTAAAACTGAATCCCAGAGATACAAAATATCATAAGAAAATACCATGTTCAGCTATATTCCAACAAATTGGACAATCTAAAAGAAATGGATAAATCTCTAGAAACATACAATCTTCCCAGACTGATTCAGGAAGAAACAGACAATTTAACAGACTGATCACTAGTAATGAAAGTGAATTAGTAATCAAAAAATTCGCATACAAAAGTCCAGGACAGGACAGCTTCACAGGGGAATCCTACCAAACACATGAATAAGAGTTAATACCTATCCTTCTCAAATTATCACACAAAGTTGAAGAGGAGGGAACATTCCAAAATTCTTTCTATGAGGCCACCATTACCCTGATACCAAAACCAAACAAAGACACCACAGAAAAAGAAAATGACAAGCATGACATTTCACAATGTTTACACATTTCTTACTCTGTTTATTTCTTCCTAAATTACTTCAAATGCATATATCCCTACTAGTGTAAACTCAATTCCCCTAAATAGTGTAGAAGAGGAAAACAAAGGTCATAGTCTATAAAAATGAATAAAGGTACATATTATTGAATTATTTTTCAGCAAATATTCACTCTCCCTCTCCCTTGGGGTGGAGTATATTTTCCTGGTCCACTGATACAAGGCCATGCTATGTGCTTTGTCCAAAGGAATATAAGCAAAAGTGATGATGTACCTATTCCAAGCTGAGGCTTTAAAAAACATAGCAAGTTTCTTGCAGCCTTGGTGTGTTGCTTGCTGCATTTTGCCATGGGAAGAGCATACCCAGGTAGCTGCTGCCCCATGATCCTGGATCCTGTAAGGAAAGGTGCAAGGAACTGACATGAATCTGACCTTTAACCTGAAGTGGAGTTGGGCTCAGTGGACCTGCAGTCCTGTAAGCAAAAAACTGATTTACATATTCACGAGTAAGAAAATATTTATGAGTATTTGCTGTGTTTGTTGTTATAAACCATTGATATTTGGAGATTTCATTTTATGCAGTGTTATTGCAACTGTTGACTAACACTACAGGTGTGTAGTATTTGAAGTTCTCACGCATCTTTGATGGCCAGCCCCTCAGTGCTCTCAGAGATCCTCAGCCTCACCAAATCTTTCCTACTTGAGCGATGGGAGTATGGCTGGGAATAGAAGCTTTGCTTATTTTGATCCATGAGTTCAGGACCCTCAGAGGATTCAAGACTGGTGGAAAGTCACAGCGTGGTCCAAGATGCAGGTGCTCATGCTTATGTATAAGTGGACACATCATTAACTTCAATAGCAATAAATTAAAGTGATTTTTCACTTCATTATCATATCCTGAATGAAATAAAATTAACTTTCTAATAATGAACCACAAATTTCTAATGTGTTTATCTTTACCAAATGCTTCTCAGCTCTGCTAAGTTGAAAGCTTCAAATCCATCAACCAATACATTGTTCCTTGGGTTCCACTTCAGGGACCAATTAAAAGTATCAACATGTTTTCTTCCATTACACTAGGAGTTTTACCTCCAGCTGTTGGGATCTGGGTTTCTAAAACTATGAAGCATGATTATCCAAGGAGAAGGCACTTGAGACAGCTGGAGGAAAACAGATTCTGTTGAAAGCTCGTTTATGCAAGCTTAGTGGTTCCTCCCTCCCCACTTTGTTCCGAGGGCACATGCGTCACTGAACATGTGGTAAATAAATAATACACCTAGCACTGCAGCAGGAAAGGCGTTGCTCCTGAGCCTGGAGGGAAAGCTCCTGGCAGATAATCCAAGGGCTGGTAAAATTTATCACTTACACAGGCAGACCTCCTCTTGAGGGTCTCCTTTTACGTCTCCAGTTCTGTAAAACTTTCCACTCAAGACTTGGGCAAATGTTTTCCAGACGGTATCAATCATGGTGTTACCTACTAATAGGGATCAAGGAAAAGTAATTGAATTAATTAGCAGGTCCAAAAGGAAAGGAAGCAGGATTGTGCATGAAAGAAGAAAAAGAAGCAACCTCAGAGCTATCTAGTCATCAAGAGTCAAGGTCATTCAAGAAAAAGGGACTTGACTGAATGTCGAGAAACCTGAGACCTGGCCATCATCATGCTTCCTCCAAATCACAAGATTTGCATTCTAACAGACACAGGTTGAAATCTCAGTTCAGTCTCAAATTAACTGTATACAGTAGGCAAGTCACTTGACCTCTCTGAGCCTCAGTTTCCTTACATGCTGACAAAAAAGGTAAAACAATGCAAACTGTACACGTAATACTGTTACAGATTTAGGTGCACAGATATAAAACACCTAGCAAAGTGTCTGGCTACTAGTAGGCACTCAAAAAAAATGTCCATGCCCATCTTTGGTCAGTGGAATAACTGGCTCCAATTCTTCACCCTGCCTGAATCCATACCACTGTCATGACTGCATCTTGGGCAGAGTGCACTTTCCCACCTCTTGCTTTGGGCTTGACCACATGACTTGCTTTGACCAATAAACATGGGCCGAAGTGACAGTGACTTTGGAGACTAAGACTTAAGAAGCCTTAGACGTTTCTACTTGCCCTCTGCACCTCCACCTTCCCCACAGAACAACACACTGGCTGTCCCACTGGTCTAAGAAGGAGATGAAAGAGACCTCGAGCAGGGCTGTCCCAGCCCATCTGCAGAGCCACCAAGCCAAGCTCAATCCAGAGCGTTCAAACTCCATCCAACACGAAGACATCTGAGTGAGGATAATGATTGCTTGAAGCCACTGAGTTTTGAGGTCAATTAGTTTAGGCTGCAATATCTCACAGACGTATCATCTCAAATTCCCTCTCTGAGTTATAATTGCATCTCTGCCCAGGACTTATTGAATGACTATCTTTTACAATGCTAATATTATAGATTAGGCTTGGAAAATAGTAATCATAAATGTATCACAGAAACTTCTGCTGCATAATTGGTTTTGAAATCTCAATTCCCAAACTCGGATGTACAAGAAAAGTAGCTTTGTTACGATGAGACCTATTTCGTAACACTTTTATTACAAATCCCCTATTCTGCTGGGTAGCAGAAACATCTCTAGATCAATGCTGGGTTTCTTCTCCCTCCAGGGCTGTATTTAAGTCTTGGACGTTTTCCACAGAGCATGAGGAGAAGGAGTGAGGGACTGGGAGGGACAGTCTAGACCTCATAGTTCCTGGTTGTCAATCTCTGCAGGTCTCTGCTGAAATGTCTTGGTCGATGTCAGCAAGAAACCACGGTCTGATTCCTTCTTAGCTAACCTCCTTTTGGAAGCCTATGATTATTCTCAACTGAAGGAGCCTTGGAGCTGTTCACAGACATGCAAGGATTGTTCTAAAGCATGTGCAGCTCACTGGGGTGAAGGGGAATACACTGCATTGGTCTTGAAGTGTGTCTAGAAGTGCCAGATGGACATTTCCACTCCAGGCTCTTATTGTCTCTCCAGGTTCTCACAGAAAAGGGAGTATGGGTCCCTCTGCATGTAGATTCTCTAGGACTTCTTCTGAGACCTCTGCCTGGACTGAGCATGGAGTATGGCAGGGTCCAATGTCCCGTTTCTCAGGAGCCCAAATAGCTCCTCAAAACGTTTTCTTTCTAACTCTTCATTTCTTTGACTCTGGGGGACTTTTTCTATCAGACCTGAAGAGCTTTGCTGTTTTCCTTTCCATCACCTAAGAGACCTAGACTTTTGAAACTCAAAAGCCTTGACAAAATTTCCTTTTCTCTCTTTTGCTGGATAATCACTACCTTGAAACACTGAGTATGCAAAATCCTTACTGTGGCCTAAGTTAGTTAAAAAGTCAAAGGGCAACAGGCAATTCCAAGAAAAACAACCACAAACCTACCTCAGTTGATATTTCAAAACTATTTTCCTTCACAGCTGTATGTACTTGTTTCGTGGAATGCAAGAAACAATGCTGTTAAATATTAATTTGTGTATTCATCATGATGGGTTCTTCGTATATTCCACCATTCTGTGCACCTTAACTCAAGGAGGTGTTGGGTAAGTAAGTGAGTTAATAAACTATATCAACTCTTGGTTCTGGTTATGTTTTGGGTTTTTTGGTTTGTTTTGGATTCTTTTCTTTTTGGATGTTCATTCTCTGGCCCAGCTGTTCTTATGCCTAGATTAACCAGAGACGTTGCCAGCTGTGATTTGCAGATGTGTTCCAGTTCCACGATGCCAGAAAAATTCAATTATGCACCCTAAGGTCATCTCTATAAAGCATGACCATAGTGACATTTTACAGTGAATAGTGACCATCAGGATACTTAGCCAGGAGCAGATTGTATCTGCTTATGTTATAGTGGCCAGAATAACCAGGTGTGAAACCAGTATTTTATTTATATTTACAGCCAAATCGAAGTAGGCAATGATCCAAGCAAAGGGTTGGCATTCAGCCCAATTCAAGCTGAGCAAGGGTGATTTCATGCTGCAAAGTGTGAACAAAAGTGCAAGCCATTATAGCATGTATTGAGAGTGCAAATAGAATAGAACCTCCCAGAGAGGGCAGATATCGAAGTGAACAAGCTGGCTTCTGAGTACGTACTTCAACTTGCAAATGGGCAGCAGGGATAAGATACGATTGTCACATATGCAGCACCATCCTATGGGACATTCTCTAGAGAGCTACTTTCAGGCTATCATGTTCCTCAAACTATTAGTATCCGTGAAGTACTTAAGGAATTTTATATTTGTCCATTATTGAGTATGAGGGAGAGGATTTACTTTGTTACCTTAAAAAACTAAATAGATAAAATATACGAAATAACCCGTTTTCAAACACTGGACAACAGGCAGTGCAGGAGAGTGATCGATGAGAAAAGAGAAACAAAAGAGAGGATCCTTAGGATTTCCCATCTTAGTGTCTGGAGAAAGTTTTCAGGTTGGGAATCCAAAGAGTGCCCAGAAGTCTCCTTGAGGTGACAGGGCAGAGTTGAAAATGTGGGCAGCTCAAGGTGGCTCAAATTTATAGGGACAACAGCCATCAAGTAGGGTACTCCAAAGAGTATTGACTCCATACTGAAGAACAATTAGTCCTCGACTAAAGGTTGATCTGATGTCACCTTAAATATGAAACTTGACAGGAACAATCTGTTCCCAAGTAACTTACCTGTGCCCCAAACAAAAAAAAATCCAGAATATTTAAATGTTACAACCAACAAGGTAAAATTTACAATATTTGGAATCTAATAAAAAATTACCAGGCAAGCAAAGAAGCAGGAAAATATGACCCATCATGAGGCAGAAAAATTCATCAATAAAAATGGACTCGTGAAACAGATGCTAAAAATAGCAGACAACGTTGAAGCATCTATTATAGCGATACTGCAGATATTCATAAAGGTAAAATACAGCATGAGAATGTTGAACAGAAACGTGGAAGGTATTTAAAAGAACCCAATGTAAACTTTTCACGATGAAAAGTAAAATGTCTATAATGAAGAAGAGGGTCAATGGTAGATACACAAAGCAGGAAAAAGTTCATGAATACATAGCAATTGAAACTATCTAAAATGAAAGGACAAAAACTGACTGAAAGAAATAGTAAACCACTGTGGGAGCTGTGGGACCCCTTCAAGATGCTGAATATATATGTAATTGAAATCTCTGAAGTGGGAGTGTTAGAAAAAAAATCAATATTTGAAGAAATAATGGCCAAATTTTTTCCAAATTTGATGAAAACTATAAGCCTACAGATATAAGAATCTCCATGAACTCCAAGCACAATAAAACGACTCCAAGGCACATCAAAAGAAAATAATTAAAATCAGTGATTAAGAGAAAATCTTAAAAACGGAGAGACTAGACATGTCCACAATAGAAAAACAAAACGAAAACAAAAATAAAGAAAAAACGACTGCAGACTCCTCATTGGAAAGAATGCAAGCCTGACAATAGTGGAGCAACATCTTAAAAGACCTGAAAAAACTTTTCAACTTGGAGCTCTATTCCTAGTGAAAAATACCTTTCAAAACTGAAGGTGAAATAAAAACTCTATGAGATAACATGAAAGCTGAAAGAATTCATTATCAGTAGATCTCAGATATAAGAAATGTTAAAGGGAGACCTTGGGAGAGAAGAAAATGATACCAGATGGAAATGTGGATTTACATAAAGATGAGGGAAACCAGAATACTACATAAATACACTGGGTAAATATAAAACATGATTTTTAATTGTATAAAGCTCTCTAAAAGACAGTTTATTGTTTTAATACAAGATAATACAGTTGCCCCTAGAACAATCTGGGGGCTAGGGGTGCTGACCCTCCGCAGAATCAAAAATCTGAGAATAACTTATAATCAGCCCTCCATATCCATGGTTCCTCATATTCACACTTCTTCCTATCCATGGTTTCATGTCCATGGATTCAACCAAGAGTGGATTGTGTAGTACTGAAGTACTTACTATCGAAAAAAATCTGTGTATAAGTGGATCTGTGCAGTTCAAACTCGTGTTATTCAAGGGTCAACTGTAATGCATTGTGAGATATGTAACATATGTAGAAGTGAAATGCATATCAACAACAGCACAAAGGTCTCGAGACAGGAAACAGAAACAAACCCGCTGTGAGTTTCTTATACAGGGAGTGGTATCATGTTATTTGAACATAGACTGTGGTAAGGTAAAGTTGCATCTAATAAACCCTAAAGCATCCATTATAAAAACAAAGCAGAGTTTACCTAGTAACAAAGGAGATAAAGTGAGATCATTAAAAAAACACTGACTTATTCCAAAAGAAGGTAAAAAGAGGAAAAGGGGACCAAAAAACAGATGAGAAAAATAGAAAACAAATAGCAGAATGTTATATTTAAATTAACCATATGAATAATCACATTAAATGTGAATCATCTAAACCTTCCAATTAAAAGGTAGAGATTATCAGATTGGATAGAAACTCAGCACCCAGCAATATGCTGCCTACAGGTAATATTCTTTAATATAATGACACAAATAAGTTGAAAGTAAAAAGATGTACTAAAGTAAGTTTGGTTCAACATTTGAAAATTTTATCAAGTTATTCACCGTATTAAGAAGCTAGAGTCTGTCATACAGAGTGAAGTAAGTCAGAAAGAGAAAAACAAACACCGTATGCTAACACATATACACGGAATCTAAAGAAAAAAAATGGTTATGAAGAACCTAGTGGCAGGACAGGAATAAAGACGCAGACGTGGAGAATGGACCTGAGGACACGGGGAGGGGGAAGGGTAAACTGGGACGAAGTGAGAGAGTGGCATGGACTTATATATACACTACCAAATGTAAAATAGATAGCTAGTGGGAAGCAGCCGCATAGCACAGGGAGATCAGCTTGGTGCTTTGTGACCACCTAGAGGGGTGGGATAGGGAGGGTAGGAGGGAGATGCAAGAGGGAGGAGATATGGGGATATATGTACATGTATAGCTGATTCACTTTGTTATAAAGCAGAAACGAACACACCATTGTAAAGCGATAATACTCCAATACAGATGTTAAAAAAAAAAGCTAGAAAACTGATAAAATAATTTCAGTGTAAAAAAAGCATTTGACAAATTCTAACATTCATTCATGATAAGAAATCTCAGCAAAGTAGGAATTGAAGGAAATTTCCTCATCCTGAAAAAGGATGCCTACAAAAGACCCGCAGTAACATCATATGAAATGGTGAAAGAATACAGGCTAGAACAGAGATCAAGAACAAGGTAGAATATCTGTTCTCACCATTTCTGTTTAACACTGTACTAGGCATTTTAGACAGTTCAATAAGGCAAGTAAAAGATCTGAAAGTAAAAACTGTCTTTACTCATAGATGACATGATCATCTATGTGGAAAATCCTAAGGATTTCACCAAAAAACTATTAGTACTAATAAATGAGCTTAGCAAGATTTTAGAATGGAAGGTCGATACACAAAAATCAATTGTATTTCTGTATACTAGAAAGAATCATAAAGTGAAAATAAACATGTCAAAAGATTATATGAAATACTTGGAATAAATCTGACAAAAGATGTGTGCGACCTATATACTGAATACTACAAAACGTTGGAAAGGGAAATTAAAGAAGGCCTAAATAAATGAAGAGTTACGTCAGTCGTGGATTAGAAAACTCGATATTATTAAAATGTCAATTCTCCCCAAATTGATTTATAGATTCAATGCAATCTCAATCAAAATTATAGCAGGCTTTTGTATGTGTGGACTAGCAAGCTGTTTCTAAAACTTATGTGGAAGTGCAAAAGGACCTCGATTAGTCAAGACAAAATAGAGTCCAGAAATAGACCCACTTTACATTTGGTTAACTGAATTTCAAAAGAGGTGCTAAATTGGGCTTCCTTGGTGGCGCAGTGGTTGAGAGTCCACCTGCCGATGCAGGGGACACGGGTTCGTGCCCCGGTCTGGGAAGATCCCACATGCTGCGGAGCGGCTGGGCCCGTGAGCCATGGCCGCTGAGCCTTCGCGTCCAGAGCCTGTGCTCCGCCACGGGAGAGGCCACGACAGTGAGAGGCCCACATACCGCAAAAAAAAAAAAAAAAAAAAAAAAAAGAGGTGCTGAATTAATTAATGGGGAAAGGGTAATCTTTTCAACAATATGATGTTGGGAGAATTAGGAAGCCGTATGCAAATAAATAAACGTCAACCCTTACTTCCCTCTCTATATTAAAATTTCCTCAAAATGAGACATTGACCTAAATATAAGAGCTAAAATTATAAAACTTCCAGAAGAAATCATAGGAAGAAATCTTAGGTATCCTGAATTTGGCAAAGCTTTATTAAATAGGACATCAAAGGAACAAACTATAAAAGTAAAGCATCAATAAATTGGACTTCGTCAAAATTAAATATGTTTGCTCTTCAGGAGTCTGTGTAACAAAAATGAGAAGACAAAAATGGGAGAATATATTTGCCAAACAAATCTGCCAAAGGACTTGCAGCTAGAATATATAAAGGTCCTTATACCTCAGTAGGAAGAGGGAAACAGCGTAATAAAAAAAAGAGGCAAATAAATTGAACATTTTACCAACATAAATATACGGATGGCAAAACAGCTCATGAAAATATGCTCAGCATCATTATTCATTAGATAAATGTAAATTAAAACCACAGTGACACACCACTACACACCCGCTTAGAATGGCTCAAATTAAAAGGACTGACCATACCAAATGCTGATGACAATACATACAGAGCAACTCAATTCTCATACACTGCTGACGCGAATATAAAATGGTCAGGAAATGTGTCTCCGTTTCTTTAAAAGTTAAACAGACACCTTCCTTATGAGCCAGCTGTTCCATTCCTGGGTATTTACTCAAAAGAATTAGACCACATGTCCATACAAAGAGCTGTACACAAATGTTCACAGTAGCTTTATATTTGTAATAGCAAAGAATGGACAAATCCCAAATATTCATCAACAAATGAATGGATAATCAAATTGTGATATATGTACGTAATGGAATATTACTCAGCAATAAAAGGAAACAAACTATGAATACATACAACAGCATGGCTGAATCTCAAAATAATTACGCTGCATGAAAAATGCCAGACAAAAAGACAGTGTACTCTATTATTCCATTTACATAAAATTCTAGAAAATGCAAACTAATCTCTACTGACAGAAAGCAGATCAATGGTTGCCTGTTACGGGGAATGGGGAAGAGGGGATTACAAAGGGGCCCAAGGAACATACTGAGGTGATAGATACGCTTGTTTTCTTGACCGTGTTGATGGTTTTCACAGGTATACATATATCTCAGACTCATAAACTTGCATAATTTCAATATATGCAGTTTATTTTATGCCAAGTATAACTCAATCAAGTTTTTAAAAAACGGTATTTCATGAAAAAAAATAGTTTGCTTGGTCTAAACCACCATGATCACCAAAATTCGTTTTGTATTCCAACTGGATACACAATTATACTGCATGTCGGCACCTCCACCCTTGCAGCTCTCTGCAGCCAAGTCACTGAGTTCTGCAAATGAAATCAATGAAATATGGCAGAAGACATGGGTATCACTTCCAGGTTGAGCCAAAAAAAAACAACCCTTCTGAATAATTATCCACTCTGTCTTTTAAACCACATTTTGACTAAGCAGAGATTCTTCAGAGAATTCTGAGCATGACAGAACCACAAAATGGACTAAGCCTAAAACCCTGGATCACTGAAGCATGTGACTAGATTCACCCTCTTTGGGCTGTTTCGGGAAAAATAAATGCTTGTTCGTTAAGGAATTAAGGGGCGGAAGTTTTTTCTGTTATAGAAGCTGGCATTATCTTAACTAACAGAGAAGTTCATTCCTTAATTTTGGATGTTGCAATGACAATAAATAAATAAATAAATAAATAAATACATATATACATACATACATACGTACATACAAACAACGACCCAAACTAGAAGATACGGCATTGGCTTAGCAGTCAGGCGATGGGTGGTGAGGGAAAAGATACAACAGATTATATATCTGGAGACTTCTGTTAGGTTCATTTGATAAAAATTTGGTAAAATTTTTACCCATGGTCACTTGGAAGAAAGACCACCCTCCTACGGGGCCTTCAGCAGTCTCTGCCTTTGTCATGACCTTGCCCTCTGCTCTGCATGGTGTCAAAGCTCCCTCTGCTTCTTTCTCCCTTATCAGGTCACCTGTGCTTGCATTTAGGGCCAACCTGGATCGTCCAGGTGGACTCTCTTCCCATCTCAAGATCCCCAACTTAATCTGCAAAGTCCTTTATTTCCCCACAGATAAGGTAACATTTCTAGGTTTCAGGTATTAGGACCTAATGTCTTTGGGTGCCATGATTTAACCTGCCACACAGACAAAGTTTTAATCAACTATTTTAAATACCTTCCAATAACTAAAGGAAACTATGTGTAAACAAAAGTATGAGATTGATGCCTCACCAAACAGAATATCAATGAAGAAACAGAAATTGTGAAAGAGAACAAAATAGAAAATTTGGAATTAAAAAGTAAAACAAATGAAATGAAAAATTCATTAAAGGGGCTCTAGCACATTCGAACAGGCAGAAGAAAGAGGAGGAGAAAGATAAAAGAAAGAAGAAATATTATCAGAGCTTCAGAGACCTGCGGGACACTACCCACTATACTAACATACACAAAATGAAAGGGGAGAGAGACAGGGGCGGTTTGGGGTTACTGTGGGTTGTGTGTAAAAAGTTTGTAAAGTGCTGGCCTGCGGGTGCTAGAATTCTTTTTAAGGACAGCTACGTCCTTGTAGAAGACATAAGTCATAGGCCCAAATTCTTACTTTCTGAGGTTAAAGCAAAAGTGTTCACTGTAACTTAGCCAAATTGCAAATGCCATTTGTCTTTTGGGATGATTCTTACATGGAATAAGGAACATCTAAGGTTCCTATAGGGCCAGACGCTATTGAAATAGCCTTAGGAAACAAAATGATCCACATCAGTAACTAATGAGACTTTGTTTCCACCGTATAATAAAGAAGTGTTATGTGTTTGACTCACAGGGTTATCTCCTTTAATCACCACAAAAGCCCTCTGTGATTGGCAATATTGCTCCAATTTTACAAAGTGAGGTTCTGGACATTTTCACAATTTGTCCAGATTTATGCAGCTAGTCAGTAGCTGAGCTGAGATCTGAATGGGTTTCATCTGATTCCACGCAATCCAAATGCTGTATCACCAGTCCTTCACCTCTCCAAGAGACTTATGTGCACCTATAGTTTATATAGGAACATATTTTAAATGAAGATAAAGCTCTCATTCATCTCCCCTTATTTGCAAATTTTTAGAGATACAACTGACATACAACTTTACATTAGCTTCAGGTGTACAACATAACAATTTGATATTTGTATATATTGCAAAATGATCACCACGATAAGTCTAGTTAACATCCATCACCATACCTAGTTACAAAATTTTTAAAATTTGCAATCATTAAGAAAAATAGGGGCTTCCCTGGTGGTGCAGTGGTTGAGAGTCCGCCTGCCGATGCAGGGGACACGGGTTCGTGCCCCGGTCCGGGAAGACCCCACATGCCGCGGAGCGGCTGGGCCCGTGAGCCATGGCCGCTGAGCCTGCGCGTCCGGAGCCTGTGCTCTGCAACGGGAGAGGGCACAACAGTGAGAGGCCCACGTACAGCAAAAAAAAAAAAGAAAGAAAAAAGAAGAAAAAGAAAAATATTGTTTGCTGATCAAAAATAAGTCTCATGACTTCAAGACCAGACACTTGTAATACAGTAGAACAAATCAGAAAATGTGTTACCAACATCTTTCACAAAGAAAGGGTGCGTTCTCCAAAGATTTCTAAATATTCCTTGGTTCCATGGGAAGGTAGCCTGTCCCAGAAAACTACTGTAGATAATGATGACAAATATTATCGGGTGAGATAAATAAATCTGAAAAATACAAACTATTAACAATGACTTTACAATATATGTTTACAAACATCCCACTTTCAGGACACTTAAGAGAGAAAAATCCTGCGGTTCAGTTTTCAGATTAAAAAAAAAAGAGGAAACGAATAGGCCAAGTAAAATGAACTGTGAAACAACAGCTCCTGCTACAGTATCTGAAGAGGATGTTCCTTTTCTTGGTCGGCTTTCAGGTCTCTATGCCAATTCAAATATGTTGGGTCTCCTCCCACTTCGCAGGAAGCCCCTCCTTTTATCAGAAACTACTGTCAGGACTAGATTTTTAACTCACACTAATTAGAAAGTGGCTTTTAAAGCCTAATGAGTCAGCTTCATAGTACAAGTTTAATAAAGGGGAAAATTTCAAAACTAATCCACATAAGCGAAAGGCTAGTCCCCAGAGTTGGTGAGAGGTGCCCAAGTCCCCTAGTTATAGGGTCTCCTAGCAAGGCTATTAAGAGAGGATCTAACGCCACTGATCCTGCCTGCATACTTGACAAGTCACAGGTACTTCAAATATTGGTCACTGTTTGCCACCTGTTAGTTTTTAGTGGGGCCACAAGATGGCGCACCTCTCCAACTGTTAACAGTGCACCGGGCAGGGCCCCAGGTGCATAGAAGCACTGCACACAAAAAACTTCCTAAAGACACAGGGAGGGTCCCCCTGTCTTACCCGCTGCTCCACTCAGCTGAATGATACACTAAAGCTTCAGACAAAAGGAAATTAAATGCTTGAATAATAAGCTACTTCATCCTGAATTCTAGTAAATACTTAATCATAGATCCTTTAACACATGGCATCAGAAACATTCACTATTGAAAAGAATAATACTGCAAACCACTTTTAAGAAAGATTTTATGCTCTGTTTCTGAGACACTGTCCCCCTGAGTCAATGAAAAGCCAGACAATGATGCTTTTTAAAAAAAATTTATTTTATTTTATTTATTTTATTTTTGGCTGCACTGGGTCTTTGTTGCTGCGCGCGGGCTTTCTCTAGTTGCAGCGAGAGGGGGCTACTCTTCGTTGCGGTGTGCAGGCTTCTCATTGCGGTGGCTTCTCTTGTTGTGGAGCAGGGGCTCCAGGCTCGCGGGCTCTAGAGCACAGGCTCAGTAGTTGTGGCACACGGGCTTAGTTGCTCCGTGGCATGTGGGATCTTCCCGGACCAGGGCTTGAACCCGTGTCCCCTGCATTGGCAGGCGGATTCTTAACCACTGCGCCACCAGGGAAGCCCAACTGATGCTTTTTCTATTGAGAAATTTCTCCAGGCTTGTGATGTATTTATTTCTCTTTTGGGGCTGGGGAGATGAACTAGTTGGCAGAGTTTCTACTACAAATTTTTAGCGGGCCTCGATTGTTGACTCAGAAAACATACATTCACTCTTTACAAACACACTCACACATACACAAACACACGTGTGTACACACAAGCCTGATCTTCGGATAACCTGAATCATGACGCGCTGGGCTCCACGTCCCCCGGCAGAGAAGGCTCCTGCCTGACCCGTCTCCTGAAACCTACTCGCAGGCAAAGGCTGCACCTTCACCCAAGCCAGCTCTGATGCTACTTGCGTGCCAGCCTCCTGTTTTTAAGCACATTTGGTGAACGTAACCAAAGCAGCACTTAGAACCTCGTTGGTGAATGTCACAAAGAAACTTCCAACACACAGTTCAGAAAAACATGTGATTACAGCAAAAACTACACTTGGCTGGAAGTTTTCTCCTGCGTGGAAAAGAGCAGAAAGGAGATGGATAGAGACGGGCTTATTCTGTAGATAGCACACATTTTCTCGTTCAAAAAACGCTTCATTCACTAAAGTGGTGACATTTGAGAGAAATAGGTGTTTTTTGGTAATCAACCCTCCCACCCCCCGGGAAAATTTGCATCTCATCTCTCTTCTCCTAACCCCCTCAGGACTCACCCCCTGCTCCCGAGCTCGGGCTCGAGCAGGAAGGAAGGCTGGTCCCCGAGTTGTGCACGAGCTCCGCCTACTGGCAGCTAGGGAGAAAGACAGGCTCTCTCAAACCCGCCTAAGACTGGCCAAATTAAAAGTAGGAATTTTTCTCCTGAATTTAGTCCAAGTTGTAAAAACTTGCTTAAACACACACACAAATATGAATAAAATTATACTTTAACTTTAACGTATTTGGAGGGCCCATTTGGTTTAACGTTCTGAAAAAATATTTTCACCCATGGATTGATTATGCAAATATATGCCATGGTAAAATCAGCTTTCAGTTCGATCTTGTGTATGTGTTTTTAAGGGTGTGGAAAGACGATCTTGAGACCCAGAGACCTCTGCTGGCTCTGAGTGAGTGTGTGAAACTTCCTGATCCATTCCATAACAAGACAGTAAGCATTTGCTTTGTCTTATGTCCGCAGTAATGGACCCTAGGAGATTAAAGAATGAGTCTCCAACAGACCCTCAGAAGTCCAGAGGCAGCTTGTGAGTGACAGGCTGGCAGCTGGAGGGAACCACATAGTAGAGTAGGTCAAATTTTTGATTTTTTTCCCTGTTCTGTATTGAGTTGACCATGGAACTATTACTCTCCCTTCTTGCCTTAGTATGCATTGATGGTTCTGTTCCAAATTCTTACGATTTGTGAGACGTGATTCAGAATTATCCCAGCATTCTCTTGTTGTGTGGGACACTGATTTGACAAATACTTATGTGTCCAACACTGTTCTTAGACGCTCAACTATAAAGACAAAGCAGACTTGATGGCCACTTTCACAGCCTCACAGAGGAGAACAGGCCGAACAGGGTATAGTGGGGCTAAGAGAGGAGGGGTTTGCTGGATAGCAATGTATGGCGCCAGATGATTTAGAATTTAATAAGAACACGTTACGTGTGCGACGCTTTTAGGTTTTGGATGACACTCTTTCTTGGGAATCCAACCAGCCTATGGCTGCCACCCACTCACTTTGGACTTGTCAGAAGTATTCTCCCTATTGTCGGCTCTGGGGTTCTAATACATCATGCACAATTAAATAATATCTAGGGAAGCTTTTCACCTTTAGCCCTTCCCCTGTTTTCTCAAAAGCAAGTAATTATCTGCCCTCATCATGATTAGTTTAGAGGCCATAATATCCTTAGTATTATGACACTGATGGATTTTTTTCAACCCCTGTGAAATCTGCTGCCCTGCCATTTCACACCCAGAACAGACATGGCATTTATCCACTCAGGGGGAAGGTAACACCACTGAGAATAAAGAAGGCATTTCCTAAGCTTTGGGTTTCAAAATGAAGTTATTGAAGTCTACAGCCAGCCAGTAGTCAGAAAGTAAGTGTTTTTACATTGTAAAAGAAAAACAAAGTTTTGCTGAGTGATGAAAGGATTTTAGAATTGCCACAAGCCAGACACTGGAGAACTGACACTAGAACAGATCACACAGCAGGGAAGAATTCAGAGGAAGACATGAAAGAGCATGTCTAACGCTCTGGATGTCGTATGGGGAGGAGCTTTGGGCATAACCTTAGGAACAAACAGCCTCACTTTCTTCTCCCCCATCTTTGGGGCTAGAAATCAAAAGCTGGGATGGAAATATCTGGGTGGGTTTTGGTTGGTGCGTGTTCCATCTCTGAACTTGAGATATGGTAAAAGTCCCTCAGAACAACTTAAGGTTCAGAAAGGTGCCACAGTGACTTGACCCAGAGTGGCAGCGGCTAAGGGAAGACCTGAGGGTGCCTCACAGATTATAGCACCAGCAGCGTTGGGTACAGAAAGCACCTAAAAGGGTTGGTGGACCAAAAGGGCAGGAAAATAAAGCTGCAGAAAGCAAGGACCTTATAACTGGAGGCGACGGTAGAATGTCTGACTACCAGCATAAAATTCAACAGAGGGGTGAACCAGGGGCACTTTGGGGACACCAACACAGGACAGCAGTGACCATGGAGGACCTGGGACCTCTCAGTGCAAGGCTTCCTAGATCCTAGAGGAAGACCCCCACATGGGAGGCCATGTGTCCCTCTGCTCATCCGAACGTACTTAACCCGTGTCTGTACCCAGATGATATCTTCAGAGGAGGAAGAGGAAGAACCACCCCTGAAAAAGGTGAACAGTTCCGTCAGGGAGTTTCAACTTGAGACTGGAAAAATATACATATATATTTACCTACATATACATATACACAGTCGTCCCTTGGTATCCAAGGAGGCAGATACCAAAATAGGAGGATGCTCAAGTCCCTTAAATAAAACAGCATAGTATTTGCATATAACATACACAGATCCTCCTCTAAATCATCCATCCTTGAAATCATCTCTAGATTGCTTATAATACCTAATACAATGTAAATGCTGTGTAAATGGTTGTAGATGCAATGCAAATGCTATGTAAATAGTTGTAAATACTATGTAAATAGTTGCTGGTGTGTCAAGTTTTGCTTTTTGGAACTTTCTGGAATTTTTTTCTGAATATTTTCAACCTGTAGTTGGTTCAACCAGATATGGAGGGCTGTTGCTACACATATATGTGTGTGTACAAATATTAGTATATATATTTTACAGATGTTATACATATATATGTACATATACAGATATATCTACATATGTGTGTGTGTGTGTTTATTTATTGTGGTTATGGAGCCAGTTTGCACTGGCTAGTGAAAGCCAATTGAAAGCATCTTCTCCCAGCTACCCACTTAGCAACATCACACTGACAGCTTGAAACTGGCCACAGTGGGGGTATTTATACCACAGGTGATAAATGTTACAAATCAGAAACTCCCCCTGCAAACGCTGATCGTTAAACACTGATCAGCGCACCATACATACATCATTTAATGTATGTATACGTGTGCGTGTGTGTGCATGCTTTTTCACCACAGACTGAGTTTTAAAAAAGGAGAGACTAAGTTACGTTTATTAAGCATTCCCTCCCATATCTCATCCTTCAAGTACACACACACACACACACACACACACACACACACAATCATTATCAGAAATGAGAATTTCAGAGCAAGGTGAGATCTGTTATTTAAAAGAAAAAGTTATAGTTTCTGTACATGTCAGACACGAAGAGTAAATTTCAGCCCCGTGATGAAATTCTAAGGAGAAATATATGTCTGGGGTTGATACAGAAACGTCCCCCGCTGCTGCCTCTGTCATCCCGGGGCTGGTGGAGGAAACCTGCATTTGACTCTGAGCTCCACCACTTACTGTGAGATCCTGCAAAAATTATTTCTCCTCTCCGTTTCCCTTTTCTCATCTGTAAAAGGGAGGTAAAAACATGCCTATCTAGTAGGAAAGTTGAGAAGAACGATGCAAGTGCTTGTCAATATTAGCTTAATAAACAATAACTGCTAATAAAGGATAATGACTCAGTTAATTACAACCGGGCTGTTCTCTCATTCATCTGCTGATGAGCTGGAGAGAACCACCAGGAATGGGCGGGTAGGTGGGGCTCACAGTCTGCTACAAAAAGGCATCACCCCATACTTTTAAAAACAGCTGAAGAGCCTGCAGGCGACTATGTGGCCAAGAGGACATGGGAGAGTGAGCCTCAGGGCAGAGCGGCAGCAGGACTTCTGAGACCTGAGTGCCGCCTCCACTTTCCAGGAGCAAAATCCTAACGCTGGGCACATGAGGAGCTTTCTTAAAACAAAAGCGAAAGGCCTGCTTGCACGCACAGCCTCTCAAAGGCAACGTGTTTATGTGGCAACGAGATACAGCAAGGCCAGCCAGCACCCAGGGGATGGCGAGGGCTGACACAGCGTTAGACTGAATCCGTGTACACGCCTCCCAAAAAGGGAGGTACAAAAATCAGAGAGAGGTGAACGAGAGCAGGAAAGGGCTCTTTCATTCCCAGTTAAATGTGGCATTCAAGGATGTGATCCCTGTGAACGGGAACGCGGTGGCTGATGGCAGAGGCGAGCACGGGCTGGCGTTTTAATATGTGCTGTCTGCGCCCGGAAGGAAGACGCTGGATGGCTGCCCAAATCTCATAACTTTTAATTACCCACATCCCGGAGGACAAATTAAAGGATGTGCCAATAATACCTGAAACCCAGGTTAGAGGTTCTAGAACTGTCAGACGGCAGTTCCTTAGAAGTGGAGGAATTTTCCTTGATATTTTCACACCCTGTGGGTAGCAGAGGGAGAGGTGGATGCAGAGGAAAGGATTTGAGAATCCTGATGCGCCTGCCTGTGCCATGTGGCCTCTCTCTCTCAACATTTCCTCCTCCCCAGCCCCCAGCCTACCCCTCCCCCAGCTCCCCCATCCCAGCTCGAAACACATAAGCTGCTCAGGCTGTGAAGTAACCGGCATAACATTAAAACAAGAGGAGGGGAGGGGTTCAAGGGAAAGATGCCCAGCAGTCACACTTACAATCTATTTTAGAGGATCAAACGGAAGAATGGCTGCAATGACCCAGCCATCCTACCCTTCACAGCCTTCCTTTCTGAGAACTCTTTGAAGATGAGACACGGTACTCCTGGGGCGGGCCTCCTTTAGTTTAGGTTTCCAGAGGTGCTGGGTAAGGCGGCAATGCCAGAACTGGATGTATAAAACATGAGGCATAGGAGCTGGCAGATAAGACCGAAACTAGGGTGCACAGCAGAGGAAGAGCTGGCACAATGGGGGGTGTGAGCACCACGAAGGTGCACCAGAACCGGAGCAGAGGTATCTGGACCCCTGTGTGCCTCAGACCAGCAAGAGCAGGCTGTGTTTCTGGACGCCCATCACTGGGCTGAAAGTGGCTCTTCGTCTCCCAGAACCAAGAAGGATGCCTTTGTTTACAGTTGGGAGTTAGGAAACAGAGTTAGGGAAATTGGTTAGAATGTTAAAAAGTCCCAAAGCAGGACTTCCCCTATTATTACATATGCAAAAACACACCATTGTTGTTATTGGTACCGTCCTTTAGTCAATCGATCTATTCATACATATTTATGGGCACCTGCCTTGTTTCATGACTGCGCTGGGCATAGTAAGGTTTCAGGAGACAGTCCTTGGACTCAAAATGCATGAAGTCCAGCGTAAAGATGAATCTATCATCAACAGCAAAGTCCCATGGATGATGAAATGCTATTGGGTTGGCCAAAAGGTTCATTAGGCTTTTTCTGTAAGCTGGCTCTAGTAGCACTTAGTTGTCTTTAACTTCATCAGAACAATTTTGTTAGACTGCATGTGACAGCTGTCCTATCAGTGCGCATTTAAAAAAAGACTTATCAAAATTGGTGAATTTTTGTGTAGCCATTTTAATATTGAAGATGGAAGGGAAAAAAGCACCACTTTTGGCTTTATTATTTCAAGGTAAAATAATAGGTAAAAATGCAACTGAAATGCAAAGAAAGATTTGTGCAGTGTAAAGGATAATGACTCAGTTAATTACAACCGGGCTGTTCTCTCATTCATCTGCTGATGGGCTGGAGAGAGCCACCAGGAATGGGCGGGTAGGTGGGGCTCACAGTCTGCTACAAAAAGGCATCACCCCATAGTTTTAAAAACAGCTGAAGAGCTGTTTTTAAAGAAAGTGCTGTGACTGATCGAACATGTTAAAAGTGGTTTGCAAAGTTTCATGCCGGAGATCTCTCGCTGGATGATGCTCCACAGTCGGGTAAACCAGTTGAAGTTGATAGCGATCAGATTGAAACAATAATTGAGAACAATCAACATTATACCACGCGGGAGATAGCTGACATACTCAAAACATCCAAATCAAGCGCTGAAAATCATTTGCACCAGCTTGGTTATGTGAATCGCCTTGATGTTTGAGTGCCACATAAGTTAAGCGAAAAAAACCTTCTTGACCATGTTTCCACATGCAGTTCTCTACTGAAACATACCGAAAACGTTCCATTTTTAAAACAAATTGTGACAAGCGATGAAACGTGGATACTGTACAATAATGTGGAATGGAAGAGATCGTGGGGCAAGCGAAATGAACCACCACCAACCACACCAAAGGCCAGTCTTCATCTGAAGAAGGTGATGCTGTGTATATGGTGGGATTGGAAGGGAGTCCTCTATTATGAGCTCCTTCCAGAAAACCAAACGATTAATTCCAACAAGTACTGCTCCCAGTTAGACCAACTGAAAGCAGCACTCGACGAAAAGCGTCCAGAATTAGTCAACAGAAAACACATGATCTTCCATCAGGATAATGCAAGACCGAATATTTCCTTGATGACCAGGAAAAAACTGTTACAGCTTGGCTGGGAAGTTCTAATTTATACGCCGCATTCACCAGATACTGCACCCTCCGATTTCCATTTATCTTGGTCTTTACAAAATTCTCTTAATGGAAAAAATTTCCAGTCCCTGGAAGACTGTAAAAGGCACCTGGAACAGTTCTTTGATCAAAAAGATAAAAAGTTTTGGGAAGATGGAATTATGAAGGTGCCTGAAAAATGGCAGAAGGCAGTGGAACAAAAGGGTGAATATGTTGTTCAATAAAGTTCTCAGTGAAAATGAAAAATGTGTCTTTTATTTTTTAAAACCAAAGGCACTTTTTGGCCCAGCCAATGTATACATCAATAAATTCATGGAACCTCATTAGTCTAAAAAAAGGTGGTTGTTTATTCCTCTGTAAATTCCTTGAGAACAAGGAATGTGATCTCACTCTTCACTTCATCTTTAGCACCCAGCGTAACACCACAAGCAAAGTAAGAATCCCGTAAATGTCACTGGAGTCAGCTTACTGCTCCCATTTGTGGGGGATAAAGGACACCAGGAAAGCTCCTATCACGAAGGCCCTTTCTCAGCACAGGAGGCAGAGCTCAGTAGCAGAAAGAGAACAAGTGTTTGGCTCAGAACACTTCATCCAGGGTCTTCCCACACTACTGCTTATTGTGTGTCCTTGGACAAGATGCTTTAACTCTCTCTGCCTTAGTTTTTTCATCTGTAAAATAGGGATAAATATAACTTATATCAAGCTCTATTGTGAGGATAAAATGAGAGAATGCAAGTAAAAGAGCAAAATTTAAAAGGAGACAAATAATGAGGTGTAGTGATGATGACAGTGATCTGCTTCCCCACCTCTGGGCTAAGCACTGTAAATTACCTTGGGAAATGATAACATTCAATGCTCCCATCACCTGGTGTGAATGAGGGTGGCAAATTTCCTCTGGGAGTCAAATGGCCTTGATCCAGTGTAGGGGGCCTGGGCACCAAAGGCTTCAAAGACTTATCTAGGGCTTTCCCATACCAAGTTTAGATTTATGGAAAAAGAATTTTCTTTCGAGTGGAAAGAAAAATCTTTGTAGCACCTGATGCAACCTCAGTCTTCCTATCAAGGGGTAGAGAAGGGTCTTTGAGATGCTGCTTCAAACCCAGGACATCCAAAGCCAACGGAGAGGCCAGCAACAACCATCTTGGCAAATTCCTTGGCACGTTCCACGTCAGCCTCTTTTTATGCTCTTTGTGGCAGGAATGCCCAAGGAGAAACTGAGCTTGGGCAGAGTAAGAGGGCATAGTAGGAAGAAAAAGGGGAGGAATTCTTTTATCTGTGAACACACATTTGTCCTCCGTAAACCTTAGCTACAGGGTGTTAGACAGAAGGCTGTCCCTTCTCACCCTTCCTCTCCAGCTCTTTTATGCTAGCCAGGGCCAGGACTAGGTAAGACAACCCAAGTACCTAGGGCCAAAGTTTAAGGAGGCACTCCACCTCATTTGCAGGGTGCAGCTTGATACAAATGAACCATGGAAGGTTGCCTTAAATAAGGAAAGAAATGCAAAGGACCAGCAATCAGCCTGAGGCTAGGGATAAAGAAAAAGGGGCCTAGGGAAGCCACCATTGCCTGGAAAGATGTACATTATATGTAAGATTCAGATCCCTGGAACACCAGCTAACTGAGTTACTAGCTCCCCTTCCTGTGGGCATTACTGATTCACTGGCCACCTGCCGCTACAGACTCACAGGATCCCAGAACTATTAGGGTCAGGGCAACTGTTCCATGTTCTTTGATTTTTTATATTTTTCAACTACATTTTATTTTTTATTGTTTTTTTAATTGAAGTGTAGGTGCCGTAAAATATTATATAAATTACAGGTGTACAATATAGTGATTCACAATTTTTAAAGGTCATACTCCATTCACAGTTATTATAAAATACTGGCTATGCTCTCCATGTTGTACAATATATCCTTGTTGCTTATTTTATACATAATAGTTTGTACCTCCTAATTACCTTAAATGCAAATGGATTAAATGCTCCAACCAAGAGACATAGACTGCTCGAATGGATACAAAAACAAGACCCGCATATATGCTATCTGCAAGAGACCAAATTCAGACCTAGGGACACATACAGACTGAAAGTGAGGGGATGGAAAAAGATATTCCATGCAAATGGAAATCAAAAGAAAGCTGGAGTAGCAATTCTCATAACAGACAAAATAGACTTTAAAATAAAGACTAATACAAGAGACAAAGAAGGTCACTACATAATGATCAAGGGATAAATCCAAGAAGAAGATATAACAATTGCAAATACTTATACACCCAACATAGGAGCACCTCAATACATAAGGCAAATGCTAACAGCCATAAAGGGGAAATCGACAGTAACACAATCATAGTAGGGGACTTTAACACTCCACTTTCACCAATGGACAGATCATCCAAAATAAAGAAGGAAACACAAGCTTTAAATGATACATTAAACAAGATGGACTTAATTGAGTTTATAGGACATTCCATCCCAAAACAGCAGAATATACTTTCTTCTCAAGGGCTCATGGAACAGTCTCCAGGACAGACGATATCTTGGGTCAAAAATCAAGCCTTTGTAAATTTAAGAAAATTGAAATCGTATCAAGTATCTTTTCTGACCACAATGCTATTAGACAAGATATCAATTACAGGAAAAAGAACTGCAAAAAATACAAACACATGGAGGCTAAACAATATACTACTAAATACCAAGAGATCACTGATGAAATGAAAGAGGAAATCAAAAAATACCTAGAAACAAATGACAATGAAAACATGATGACCCAAAACCTATGGGATGCAGCAAAAGCAGTTCTAAGAGGGAAGTTTATAGCAATACAATCCTACCTCAAGAAACAAGAAACATCTCAAATAAACAACCTAACCTTACACCTAAAGCAATTAGAGAAAGAAGAACAAAAAAAGCACAAAGTTAGCAGAAGGAAAGAAATCATAAAGATCAGGTCAGAAATAAATGAAAAAGAAATTAAGCAAACGATAGCAAAAATCAATAAAACTAAAAGCTGGTTGTTTGAGAAGATAAACAAAATTGATAAACCATTAGCCAGACTCATCAAGAAAAAAAGGAAGAAGACTCAAATGAACAAAATTAGAAATGAAAAATAAGTAAAAACTGACACTGCAGAAATACAAAGGATCATGAGAGATTGCTACAAGCCAACTATATGCCAATAAAATGGACAACCTGGAAGAAATGGACAAATTCTTAGAAAAGCACAACCTTCTAAGACTGAACCAGGAAGAAGTAGAAAATATAAACAGACCAATCACAAGCACTGAAATTGAAACTGTGATTAAAAATCTTCCAACAAACAAAAGCCCAGGACCAGATGGCTTCACATGTGAATTCTATCCAACATTTAGAGACGGGCTAACACCTATCCTTCTCAAACTCTTCCAAAATATAGCAGAGGGAGGAACACTCCCAAACTCATTCTACGAGGCCACCATCACACTGATACAAAAACCAGACAAAGATGTCACAAAAGAAGAAAACTACAGGCCAATATCACTGATGAACATAGATGCAAAAATCCTTAACAAAATAAAGCAAAGAGAATCCAACAGCACATTAAAAGGATCATACCCCATGATCAAGTGGGATTTATCCCAGGAATGCAAGGACTCTTCAATATAGGCAAATCAATCAATATGATACACCATATTAACAAACTGAAGGATAAAAACCATATGATAATCTCAATAGATGCAGAAAAAGCTTTCGACAATATTCAACACCCATTTAAGACAAAAACTCCCCAAAGAGTGAGCATAGAGGGAACCTACCTCAACATAATAAAGGCCATATATGACAAAACCACAGCAAACATAGTTCTCAATGGTGAAAAACTGAAACCATTTCCTCTAAGATCAGGAAAATGACAAGGTTGCCCACTCTCACCATTATTGTTTAACATAGTTTTGGAAGATTTAGCGACAGAGAAACTTCTTTAGAGAAGAAAAAGAAATAAAAGGAATCCAAATCAGGAAAGAAGTAAAACTGTCACTGTTTGCAGATGACATGATACTATACATAGAGAATCCTAAAGATGCTACCAGAAAACTACTAGAGCTAATCAATGAATTTGGTAAAGTTATAGGATACAAAATTAATGCACAGAAATCTCTGGCATTCCTATACACTAATGATGAAAAATCTGAAAGAGAAATTAAGGAAACATTCCCATTTAGCATTGCAACAAAAAGAATAAAATACCTAGGAATAAACCTACCTAAGGAGACAAAAGACCTGTATGAAGAAAACTATAAGACACTGATGAAAGAAATTAAAGATGACACAAACAGATGGAGAGATATACCATGTTCTTGGATTGGAAGAATCAACATTGTGAAAATGACTATACTACAGATTCAATGGAATCCCTACCAAACTACCAATGGCATTTTTCACAGAAGTAGAACAAAAATTTTCATGATTTGTATGGCAACACAAAAGACCCTGAAGAGCCAAAGCAATCTTGAGAAAGAAAAACAGAGCTGGAGGAATCAGCCTCCCTGACTTCAGACTGTACTACAAAGCTACATAATCAAGACAGTATGGTACTGGCACAAAAACAGAAATATAGATCAATGGAACATGATAGAAAGTCTTATCTTTGATAAAGGAGGCAAGAATATACAATGCAGAAAAGAGAGCCTCCTCAATAAGTGGTGCTGGGAAAACTGGACCGCTACATGTAAAAGAATGAAAATAGAACTTTCTCTAACACCATCCACAAAAATAACCTCAAAATGGATTAAAGACCTAAATGTAAGGCCAGACACAACAAAACTCTTCGAGGAAAACATAGGCAGAACACTGTGACATAAATCACAGCAAGACCCTTTTTGACCTACCTCCTAGAGAAATGGAAATAAAAACAAAAATAAATAAATGGGACCTAATGAAACTTCAAAGCTTTTGCACAGCAAAGGAAACCATAAACAAGATGAAAAGACAACTCTCAGAATGGGAGAAAACATTTGCAAATGAAGCAACTGACAAAGGATTAATCTCCAAAACATACAAGCAGTTCATGCAACTCAATATCAAAACAACAAAAAACCCAATCCAAAAATGGGCAGAAGACCTAAACAGACATTTCTCCAAAGAACATATACAGATTGCCAACAAACAGATGAAAGGATGCTCAACCTCACTAATCATTAGAGAAATGCAAATCAAAACTACAATGAGGTATCACCTCCCACTGGTCAGAATGGCCATCATCAAAAAATCTACAAATAGTAAATTCTGGAGAGGGTGTGGAGAAAAGGGAACCCTCTTGCACTGTTGGTGGGAATGTAAATTGATACAGCCACTATGGAGAACAGTATGCAAGGTCCTTAAAAAACGAACTACAATATGACCCAGCAATCCCACTACTAGGAATATACCCTGAGAAAACCATAATTCAAAAAGAGTCATTTATCACAATGTTCATTGCAGCTCTATTTACAATAGCCAGGACATGGAAGCAACCTAAGTGTCCATCGACAGATGAATGGATAAAGAAGATGTGGTACATATATACAATGGAATATTACTCAGCCATAAAAAGAAACGAAATTCAGTTATTTGTAGTGAGGTGGATGGACCTAGAGTCTGTCATACAGAGTGACATAAGTCAGAAAGAGAAAAACAAATACCATATGCTAACACATATATATGGAATCTAAAAAACCAAAAAAAAAAAAAATGGTCATGAAGCACCTAGGGGCAAGACGGGAATAAAGATGCAGACCTACTAGGGAATGGACTTGGGGACATGGGCAGGGGGAAAGGTAAGCTGGGACAAAGTGAGAGAGTAGCATTGACATATATACACTACCAAATGCAAAACTGATAGCTAGTGGAAAGCAGCCGCATAGCACAGGGAGATAAGCTCGGTGCTTTGTGACCACCTAGAGGGGTGGGATAGGGAGGGTGGGAGGGAGATGCAAGAGGGAGGGGATATGGGGATATATGTATACATATAGCTGATTCACTTTGTTATACAGCAGAAACTAACACAACATTGTAAAGCAAATATATTTCAATAAAAATGTTAAAAAAAAAAAAAGAAAGTTTGTACCTCTTAATCCCCTATCCCCGTATGGTCCCTCCCCACTTCCCTCTTCCCACTGGTAACCATTAGTGTGTTCTCTATATCTGTGAGTCTGTTCTTTGTTGTTATATTCACTAGTTTGTTGTATTTTTTAGATTCCACATATAAGTATTTGTCTTTCTCTGTCTGATATCTTTCTCTGTCTGACTTATTTCACTTAGCATAATGTCCTCCAAGTCCATCCATGTTGCTGCAAACGGCAAAATCTCAATCTTTTTAATGGCTGAGTAGTTAAAAGTGTGTGTGTGTGTGTGTGCGTGTGCGTGTGTGTGTACACCACATTTTCTTTATCCAATCATCTATGTCTAGAAGTACTAAGGAGGGTTATCTTGCTAGTTGTTCTATCCTGTGTCCTCAAAATGCTCTTTACCTGTATCTTAGTCACCTTTAAAGTGAGAATCTACCTCCTTTCTGGGCACATTGATAGAGTTTAATATCTTGTGTGAAAAACTTGATAAATGCTCAAATTCATTTCAGAACACATCTACCGAGGGAATACTATCATTCTTGCCTTCAGTGGAGGGAAACAGACTCTTAATCTTGTCTTTTGGAATTTTCATTAGCTAATGTCCTTGAGGAAATTTTTCCAATGAAGATAGACTACATTTAGGAATACAGACTAGAATTACTTTTTATTTAAACAAAAATAGGAAAAAGAAGGAAAAAATGTGCAAGCACAGAAGGGCCAACAAACGTGTGAAAAGGAAATTCTGCAAGATGTACACAATCTAAGCCAGGAATTATCTTGACGGCATTTGGTTGGCTGATGTTTCTAGGCTGGCTAATATTTAAGGAATTACCTGAGGTTAAAACAGAAAAAAAAAAAAATCAGTTTTGCTTTCTTGGGAAGAAAATTTGCTTGGCTCTTAAAGTGACCATGTTGGAAAAGTAACCCTTTCCAGCACAATTTTCAGAAAGTCAATTCTGAAATATCCGATATTCTGTTCTTTCCCTGAACCTACATCTAGGTGAGGAGCTGTTAATGAGGAATCCATGAATGGGTCTTAGGACCCCAGAACTCCCCGAAAGGATGTGCAAATTATTGTAAGAAGGCATACATATGCTGTGTGCATGTGTGGGCTTTTGGTGAAGGAGGACCATAGTTTGGTCAGATGCCAAAGTTTAAGAACCACTATGCCACATTTTAAGCTTTTAAAAAAAATCTCTGTTAAATGAATATCACAATTTTACAGTGGAAGGAATATTATCTTGGAGCTACAAGACCTAATAACTTTCCCAATACCCACATGAGACACCAAGAACAAAGTTAATTAGATACTTTGAAGCTCAGCTTTCTTCAGTATTTTAAGAATTTTTAAGTATTACCATCAGGTAATAGAGTAAGAACCCCAAATTTAAGAAGGATATTGATAACAATTAACAATGTTTCTCTTAATTTCCAGTGAAGAACTAGTTAATGTGCAGTTGAATTCTAGAGTCCAAATGGCCTCTCTTTGTAGATGAAATGCAGTGAAGGAAATGTGCATTCCTTGGTATAAATCCTTAAGAATGTTCTATCTACTGTTGCCAACACTGACACATCTCCAAGGAGCCTTTGAAATAGTGCAAATATTTGACAAGACAGTTATCTGGAGACTCACACTTTCTTCTCTTAAAAATAAATTTAAAAGTCTAGATAAAGAAAGTTAAGGGTCAAGGTTTAGAATCTGCAGCTCAAGGACTTTACACCCCACCCTCTAAAATATACTCAGATTAAGAAAGTGGCCACAAAATAGGTGATTAAAAGAGAGACGTGGATATGCCCTCTTTGATTTTGGATAAAACCAAGGATTAGGCAACTTCAGAAAATTTCACCATGCGATAATTACATCAACTTCTTTTATAGACTAAGAGTGACAGAAACTGGTCGAATTTGAGGTGCTAAAATTGAATCTGTTTACATTTTAGAATGCATCAAACATTAAAAGACACGAGGATGGTAAAGATAAGAAAAAAAGATGACTTATGGGTTTTACTCTGTGTAGGTAGAAGTAAATCTTTCTATTCCCTTTCTCTTATTTTCAGAACATCAGAAGAAGATACTCAGCTTAAATATTTCATCTGGGACAAGGTAAGTTTAAAAACAAAATTTCAAGCTTTCTTATGATTCACTGTGTTCTTCAGGATGGATAGACAAGGGGCATGGTGATTTTTGTTGATGAAAACAACTGAAAAGGTCTTTCCAGCTGAGAAAGACAGCCCTATGGGTAGAATATCCCCCAGTGGTTCTCAACTGAGAATCACCAGGTAATCTTTAAAAAGATGCTCAGTATTCACCAGGAAATTCTGATCTTGTCAGGCTTGGATAAGGCCTAGGAAGCAGAATTTATAAGTTTCTTTTGGTGAGTTTTAAAGAGCAGTCAGAATTGAAAACCACTGTTTTAGAAGGAGAAATTTAAGGAGAAAAATCTAAATTGCTCTATTCAAGGAAGTTATAAGAATTCTTAGTTTGGGGTTGATAGCTTGAGAGAGAGGGGCTAGGAATTATGGAATTGGATAAAGAAAGAATATAGCCAGAGGGATTAGAAAAGAAAAATGAGTGGATCTCAAAGAATGGCTTAGACTAAGGCCTCTGTGGGGCAGAGGTACAGGAAGAAATTCCCTGCCATGGATGGCCAAGTATCTTCAAGACTCTTGATGTCAAATACTCTATTTTAAGTATCTACTTGTCCTCTGGTATAGCGTAATGTTGCTCTGTTAACCAGTACTCAGAATATACTGTCATACACAATATATTGTCTTGGTGGTATTTTGGAAAGTGGACAAAAGAAATGACATTGAGGGAGATCAAAACATTCCTCAGGAGTGAAGGTAAATAGATAAGGAACCCAGAAAATAAGCAGACTCCCCAGAAAACTTTGGGAATTTGGGCTAAAGTGTTAAGCTTACTCTAGATCGTGAAATGAGAACTTGAGGTTCTTTATTCAGCAATTATGCTAAGTACTTTTGCTTCTGACTATGATGAGAAGACTGGACTACCTCATGCCACCATCAATAACTAGAAAACTGGACTAAATTCATGAAACAACAATATTCAGACACTAGACAGAGAACAGCACAGCCCTGTAATTCCCAAACAAAGGAAAACATATGAGGGGCACCCTAGTTGTAAAATAAACAACTAATTTGGTTTGCACAAGGCTGAGAAAATTTTGAGTTTTGACCAATAAGAGTTGAGAGACCCCACTGAACACTCAGGGCATTTAGTAGAGAGATACCATAATGGCCACGAGTTAAGAACAGTGTTACACTAGCCAAAGAGTTGACACTTCACTAGACAAGCGTTAATAAGGCTTAAAAACAAGCCTTGGAAGGGTCAAGTTGACCTAGGAGCAAAGTAACTGGCTCCCAGAGCAAAATATGACACTCTTTTCAGGACAAAAGCAAAATGCAGGTACTCGATCAGGTGACAATCATAATACTCAGTTTCAAATTAAAAGATTAGTAGGCATGTAAAGAAGCAGGAAATCAGGATCCATAAACAGGAGAAAAGTCAATAAAAAGAGCTTAAGAAACGACAGAGATTGTGGAATTATTACGGATTTCAAAACTGCTATTTTAAATATGTTCAGTGAGCTAAAGAGAAACATGAACACAATAAAAAGTCAAAACTATATAAAAGAATGAATAAAATTTATAGAGTTAAAAAATACAACACTGAATTGGAAAAGTCGCTGAATGTACTTGAGAGATTAGACACTGCAGAGGAAAAGATCAGAGTAACTTGAAGTCAGAGTAACAGAAATTGTCTAAACTGAAGCACAGAGCTACGAAAGGCAGAGTAAAATTAATACAGCCTCACTAACCACAGAACAATATCAAGTGATCTAACATGAGTATAATTTGAATCTACTATTCAACTGTGTACTGGTGGTCCTGGTCAGTCTAATAAGGCAATAAAAAGCAACCAGATTGGAAAGAAAGAAGTAAAGCTATCTTTATTCACAGACAACAGAAAATCCCAAGTAATCTACAAAATGCTACTAGAACCACTTCGTGAGTTATTGTATAAAGGTGACTATATATACAAAAATCAATTGTATTTCCATACACTGGCAATGGGCACTTGGAACCCTATGAAGCTCCTAGGGATAAATTTGACAAATATTATGCAAGACCTTTAAACTGAATACAACAGAACACTCCTAAGAGAAATTAATAAAGACTTAAATAAATGAAGAAATAGACCACATTCCTGGATCAGACAATACATTAAAATGTCAATTCTACCCAAATTGATGTCTAAATTCAATATAATTTCAATTAAAATCCTAGTAGACTTTTTTAAAGAAATTGACAAGCTAATTATAAAATTTGATTAGATATGAAAAAACCATAGAAAAGTTAAAACAATTTTGAAAAAGTGAGACAAAGTTGGAGGACTTCTACTTCCTAAGTTCAAGATTCATTACAAAGCTGTACTAGTTAAAAGACTGTGGTATTAGGGACTTCCCTAGCAGTCCAGTGGTTGAGACTCTGTGCTTCCAATGCAGGGGCCGTGGGTTCAATCCCTGGTCAGGGAACTAAGATCCCACATGCCGCGGGGCATGGGGGCATGGCCAAAAAAACAAAAAACAAAACAAAACTGTGGTATGGAAGTAAGCATAGCAATATAGATCAGTAGTAAAGAATACTGATTTTGCAGAAAGTTTATGAGTTAATTCAATGGAAAAAGAATACTCTTTTCCACAAGCTGTACTGGAACAACTGAATAGCAATGTAAAAAAAAAAAAAAAAAAAAGACCATAATTATCTCAAACAACAAGAAAACTTAAAATGGATTACAACTAAATAAAAAAATCGAAAATGATATAATTTCTAGAAGAAAACATAGGAGAAAATCTTTGTAAACTTTGGGTAGGCAAGACTTTTTTGATTACAAAAATCACTCACCACAAAAGGAAAAGATTGGAGCTTCATCAAAATTAAAACCTTCTCTTTAAAAGATACTGTCTAGAAAATGAAAAGGCAAACTGAAGGCTGAGAAAAGATATTTGGAACATATATTGTAATATCTAACAAGGATTTTCAAAATATGTAAAATTTACATCTCAGTAAAAGATGAACAAGCCAATAAAAAGTTGGCAAGGGCTTCCCTGGTGGCGCAGTGGTTGAGAGTCCGCCTACCGATGCAGGGGACACGGGTTCGTGCCCCTCTGCGGAGCGCCTGGGCCCGTGAGCCATGGCCGCTGAGCCTGCACGTCCGGAGCCTGTGCTCTGCAACGGGAGAGGCCACAACAGTGAGAGGCCCGCGTACCGCAGAAAAAAAAAAAAAAAAAAGTTGGCAAAAGGTTGAACAGACACTTCTCAAGGTAATATATTGAAAGGGCCAATAAGCACAAGAAAAAAATGTTCAACATCACTATTCATTAAGGAATGCAAATGATATCGCAGTGATACTACACACTCACTGGAATGACTGAAATTTTAAAAGACAGACAATACAGCATATGTACAAGGCTTGAACTTTTCATACATTGTCAATGCAAGTGTTAAATGTATTGTGTTGCTTTGGGAAACAACTTGGCAGTTTCTTGTATAGTTAAACATACACTTACTGTATGACCCAGAAATTCCACTCCAAGGGAAATGCAAATGCTGGTCTACACAAAGGTTTGTATACAGTGTTCACAACAGCTTTATTCATAATAGCCACAAACTGGAAGCAACATACATGTGCATGAAGAAGTGGTATATTCATTCAACAAACTACTGTTAGGCAGTTAAAGAAGCATACTGATATACACAACATAGATAAATCTCAAAAATACCATACTGAGCCAGATACAACAGCACTGTGCAGTTCTTTTTATATGAAACTAATCTTTAGATACAGAAAAGGTGGTCTGGATTGGGTTTTGAGAAGGGAGTTGGCTGCAAAGAGGCATGAGTGAAAAATTAAGGGTAACGAGAATATTTTTTATGCTTATTGTGCTGGAATAACCAAACACATTTCTCAAACCTCATTAAACCGTACAAGTAAATTTGGATTATTTTCTTGTGTACAAATTTTACTGCAATAAAATCGATAAAAGCAAAACAAATATGTGGAGAGATTTTGTCTATAAACTGAGACAGTAAAAAGCAATACACAACCTAGTAGCTAGAGATGCTTAGAAATTCAATCAGTGAGATAACTTGCATCATGAACAAAAGAAATATTTATTAACCTGACTTTGTGTTCTCATTGTAAAATAGGGATCATATAAGTAGCTCTTTCATATGATTTCTCTGAAGATCAAATTAGTCAACATACGTGATGCACTTAGAATAAATCCTGAAATATTAAGAATTCAATAAAGGTTAGCTATAGTTATCATTGTTAGTACCAAGAGTCGGAAACTATACCAGGCATGGGAAGGGGTACAGTGATAAGCAACATGGATGCCTCCACCTTTGGGACTTAGTTTTTGGTAGTTTTTGGTGAGAAACAAGACCAGACAATTCTCCTCAATCCACAGAGGGGTGTTCTGGGAGACTGGCAAACACACTCTCTCCTTTACAGACATGGAAGCTCTCCAAACTTTGTCCCATGAATATTTATGTTCTGCCTTTCTCTTGGACCACAAACGGGTGGGATTGGCAAATTGTGGGTGTTGCCTATTACTGTTCCATAATTTGTACTGTAATCTGTATGCACCTTTCTCAGAGAACAATTTATGCAAACTGAAGCAAAAGGAATAAGTATTTCTTAGTAACTTGGTTTGAAATTTTACTTTCTATTTTTATGTTGCTCTTAGAGCGAAGTGAGAGAACTTCCCTCAAAAGAGGGGACAGGGCTTCCCCGATGACACAGTGGTTGAGAGTCCGCCTGCTGATGCAGGGGACACGGGTTCGTGCCCCGGACAGGGAGGATCCCACATGCCGCGGAGCGGCTGGGCCCGTGAGCCATGGCCACTGAGCCTGCACGTCCGGAGCCTGTGCTCCGCAACGGGAGAGGCCACAACAGTGAGAGGCCTGCGTACCGCAAAAAAAAAAGAGGGAACAAAATTACAGTTGGATGTTACTGTGGCTCATCACATCAGCCTCAGGACACATGTTAAAAAGGTCAGGACTCTGACTCTGAAAAAGTCACCTGAGTGTGCCCACTGGTCATAGATTAAAGACAAATGTTTCTGGGTACATCTTTTAAGACCAATGTGCCATGCTGTATTAATTGCCTGTAACTAGTGCAAAAAAAAAAAAAAAATTACCACAAACGAGGTGGTATAAAACACCACAAGTGTATTCTCTCACAGTTCTGGAAACCAGAAATCCTAAATCAAGGTGTGAGCAGGGCCACACTCTCTCTAGAGGCTCTGGGAAGAGAATTCATTTAACATTCTTCTCCTAGCTTCTGGTAGCTTCTGGTAATCTCTGGAACTCTTTGATTTATAGATGCTTTACTCCAGTCTCTTCACCCATCTTCCCATTGCCTCCTTCTCTGTGTCTTCTTCTCGTTTGTATTTTATAAGGACATTTGTCATTGGACTTAGGCTTACCTGGTGATCCAGGATGATCTCATCTCAAGATCCTTAATTATATCTGCAAAGACCCTTTTTCCAAATAAGGTTATGTTCACAGGTTTCCAGGGATTGGGACATGGACATATCTCTTTGGAAGTCACCATTCAACCCACTACACACGCCATCTTCTTACAGTGCTTGGAATTTTGAGATAATTCCCACGTTCAAGAGAGGACAGAAAGGTAATTCTGGGATGACTGAATATTACTTAGCATTGCCGGAATGAGACAATAAACGAAACAAGGGAAGAACTGAATTTAAGATTCATGAGGGCAGACACTGTGTGTATTACTCACACTTATTCCATAGTGCCTGGCATATAAGAAATTTTTGATAGATGTTTATTATGTCTAAGAATGAATAGATAACTCATGAACTGGTCTTTGTATCTTGGTGTCCTGAAAGAATCAAATTTGGCCTCTCTGAATCACTGAAATTTTGGTAAGGTTCCCAAACAAAGAGACTATAACCAGAAAAGCCTGAGGCTGAGTCCTGGCGGCTTGAGCCAGCAGGACTGCTCCTGGGGATCCGAGTTGGGCTGGGTTGCATGAGAGAGCTAGTCTTGTGGTGGGAGAACAGCTGCAGGGGCCAGGAGACAGGCCAGGTTTCATGCTGGGTTCTTGGAAAAATGAGTCTCCCTCTCCCAGCTGTCATAAGTACCTCTCCTTCCCATGAGTTTCAGTAGCTCCTTTTACAATAAAGCAGCAGTTGAGAATGAGAGATCATGTCCTTTTTGAAGCTTCCAACAACAGGAAACCATAACTTTAAAAAGCAAAACAACAAAAACTAAGGGGCTTGGAGGAGCATCCATTCTTCAAATTCTCATCCCCTGGATCTGTGTGCCCAGAGACTCCCTGATTAGCAGGCTTTCACCAGAAGTTATGAGTTACAGGGAAACTTAGTGATGGGGGCAAACGGATAACAGTCAAGAAATTCTTGGAGTGACACTCTTTATGGCCTTACCAGAGACACTTGACCACTCTGCGTCTCAATTATTGGCAAATCGGGGACTTGCTTACCCTACAGGGATGCTGTAAGAGCCAATTAGCCGTGGGCAGTATCACTGGAGATTGAAGGATGAGCGCCATTATATAGTTACAAAGCATTATTACTGTGGCATGAGTGGAGAATGGAAAGTAGAGGCTTAGCAAGGAAATTCATGGGTCTGCTTTGCAGCAGCTTCCTGTTAAACTGCCAATAAAGCCTTCCGAATTTATTTCATTCTGCCTGAATGGTGACTTGTATCTAACAGTCTGCAGATGACAGAGAGGAAGAACAAGGAAGCCAAGTCAGGTACAAAACACTGACAACATGAAATTAGGCACCACAGAAGAGGTTCCTTCTGAAGCTGAATTCCAATCATCCTTTTACATTATATCGAGAATGTGGATTGAGCAAGGGCCACAGGAGGAGTCTGACATGACGTTGGAGAGGAAGGGGTAAATTTTGAAGATGCCTTTCACCTAGAATCACTTGGTAGTGAACTTCAGGGTTTAAACTGGTGTTCATCAACTTGACTTCAGACCCCCGGTAAGAAATGGGACACACAGTTGTCCTGTGAGACCAGACAATGTAGGCTAATCGCTCTGTATGAGCATTTTAATAATGTGTGAAGCCCATTTGGGCTGTACTGAAAAGTTGCCTTAAGAACTGAAATAAAAATATGTAAGCAATTACAGAGCTGCAGGGTTAGTAGTTGAGGGAGAGGGCCTGGAAAAATTAAAGACTGTCTTCAAATCCCAGCCAATACGCCAGGCCCCACTTGGGGACTCTGGCCCCATGCCAGCCCTGATGTGCTCCTTGTGGTGGGCAAAAAAATCAACTTGCATAAGAAAATAGAGGTCCTCAAGCACTGAAAGAACCTAGACTACTAGAACAAAAAACATCTGCTCTACAGAAATCTGATTCTGCCAGTCGACCAAGGAGATTTAGGGATTTAGGAGGAAATCCAAAAACATGCAATACTCAAGAGTTCTGGAAAACGCTGAAGATTACTGGAGATTGAAAAACCATTCGTGCAATGGAGAATAGGGATACAGGGCATGGGAGGTGATAACTCTCACCATTGTCTGAATACCATTCATTCCTTCTGCTTTTATAAGCCTTATGGTTGTTGAGCTCTTATAATATATCAGACACTGTGCTAAATGGTTTAGATATATTATCATACTTAATTGTTGCAACAGCTCTCTAAGTTAAGAGACTAAAATTATTCCCATTTGAGACATGAGCAAGCTGAGGCTCAGAGAGGTTACGAAAATTTCTCACAATCACAGAGTTAACGAGCAGCAAATCTGGGACTCCAACCCTGAGATTTTTACCCCAAAGCCCTTGCTTAAGTACTAATACCATTCTCTTTCCTGAAGCATGCACCTTTTTGAGCAAGAAAGCAACTGCTAAATAATTCCTACCCAGGTTTATTGCTCAGATTAAACACGAGAATTGCCCTAAAAACACTCTTAAGAAGATGCTATTGGATTTTGTTGAAAGAAGAGATAGATTCTATTGGGCTGAAGGAAATGGATAAGGCAAAACATAAGAGAGGAGAGGCAGCCTGGATGTAGAGTGAACTTTTTGCTGGCCTTTTCAGTATGAAGTAATGGCCATCTCATAAAATCTACATAGCAGTCCTATGAAGTATGTAGTAGTTTCCCTATTTTACAAGTGGGGAAGTTGAAGCATAGAAATGTTTTAAGTAAGCTATCCATAGTCAGTCATCTCTACAATGGGAAGAATAAGATCTAGAGCCCCACGGTGGAGTCCTGAACTCTAAGGACCTCATTCTTTCTATTACATCACATTGCCTCACAGAGGAAGTATCAGTCAAAGTGGGACTTGTGTCATGTCTAGGGTTTCCACAGGAAGAAAAGAAATTTTAGATGAAGGAGATGGTGAGCTTGAAGATGCAGAGGTGGGAAGGTGCAGAGAATTTTTGGAAAACTATGTAGTCTGTCTAATTTAGATGAATGTGAAGGGTCAGAAGAGGCTGGAAAAGAATGGCTTACAAAGTTGTGACAAAGAGTTGTAGACAACAAATTCAGCTTCTTTAATAAATGTAGGACTACTGATATTTCCTGTTTCATCTTGTATTAGTTTGGGTAAATTTCATTTTCAAGGAACGTGTTTGTTTCAACATAATTGTGACTAAAGATTGTTTATAATATTCTCTTATTTAATCACCTAACATCTGTAGAATCGGCAGTGATAATCCTACTATCATTTCTGAAAGCATATTATTATGTTACATTCCTGATCTTTTTTTCTCTACCAGTCTAGCCAGGGGTTTACCAATTCATTAATCTTTTCCAAGAACCATTGTTTCACATCGTTAATTTTCCCTCTTTGTCTGCTTTCCACTTCTTGGATGTTTAGTGTAATAGTTATTAGAAAATCTTCCTTCTTTGTGTTTACTTTGCTTCTCTTTTTCTTGTCTCTTAAAGTAAAACTTAAGTAATTTTATAACTTTAATTTCTAATATAAACATTTAACACTATACATTTATTCTTAAGCATCTCAAAAAGGTTAATTTGTTGGTTTTTTTTTTTGTTTGTTTTGGCCATGCTGCACGGCATGTGGGATCTTAGCTCCCTGACCAGGGATCGAACCTGCACCCCCTGCAGTGGAAGCATGGTGTCCTAACCACTGGACCACCAGGGAAGTCCCAATTTGTTGTATTTTTATCATCCAGTTCAAAATAATTCTTAATTTCCTTCATGCTTTCTTTATTGATCTGCAGATTACTTAGAAGTATGTAGTTCTATTTTTAAAAATTCAGAGTTTTCCTATATTGTTATTTTCTGCTTTGGTTCCATAATCAGAGAACATATTCTGTATAATTTCAATAATTTTAAATTTGTTGAAATTCATTTTATGGCCCAATACATGGTCTGTCTTGTTGAATGTGTCATATGCACTTGAAGAGAACGTGTATTCTGTATGTCTTCAGTGTATTGCACTGTAAATATCAATTAGGTCAAGGTAGTTGGTAGTGTTTGTCAGATTACCTACCTGATTTGTTGCTGTTTATGTGTTTACCAGTTGCTAAGACACAGGTGTTAACATTCCCAAATATTATTTGAAATCTTCTCTCTCTCCCTTTAATTTTGTTAATTTTTGCTTCATCTATTTTGAAGCTCAGTTATTAAGTGAATACATGTTTAGAGCTGCCATGTCTTCATGACAAATTGACCCTTATTAGGAAATGCCCTTCCTTTATCCCTTTGTCTTTACATCTTTCTTTTACTTGATATTAATACAGCTACTAATTTTCATTATGTTTGCTGTTTGTAGGTAATTTTTTCTACCCATTTATTGTCAGTCCATCTCTTTATATATAAATAGCATTTATTATACAGCATATAGCCAAAGAGGGGATGTTACTGCTCTTTTTTTTCTATTCTGATAATTGCTGCCTTTAAGTTGCTTTTAGTTCATAATAGCATATATAATTATTGATGTGATTTGATTTAGGTCTACCATTTTATTGTTTCCTTTTTTCTTCTCTGTTTTAATCTCTCTTCTGCATTTCTTGACTTCTTTGGGGCCATTTGAATATTTTATTAGAATTTCATTTCAATTTCTCTATCGGCTTTTTGGCTATGCCTCTTTGTAATTTTTTTAAGTTGGTGCTCTGTGAATTATACTATAACTTTTCACAGTCTAATTGAGTAACTAATTGAGTTACTATTGTACTCTTCACGTAAAATGTGAAAAGCTTAAAATTGTTTAGACCTATTTACCACCCGACCCTGTTCTTTTTGCTATAATCATATGTGTTACATATATTTCTATTTTAAAACTGATAAAAAATGTTATAAATTTTACTTTCAACAGTCAAATGTAATTTTTAAAAATTAATAAGAAAAAACTGTAGAATATTTATCATTCTAATGCTTTTTGTTTGTTATAAAAGATCTGAGTTTCCTTCAGGTATCATTTTCCTGCAGCTTTGGAGAATGTCTTTTCACACTCCCTGTAGTCTATGTCTGTTGGCAATGAATACTCTTTAGTCTTACCTGAAAATGTCTTTATCTTGCCTTTATTTTTCAAGGTTATTTTCAAAGGATGTAGATTTCAGGATTGACCATTTTGGGTTCTTTTTCAAGCTTTAAAGATGTCTTCCCTTCTTAGTTTCTGATGAAAATTCAGTCTTTTGAATTTTGTTGCTTCCCTGAATGTTGTGTATTGTTTTTCTCTAGCTGCTTTTTAGATTTCCTTCCATCTTTGGTTTTCAGTAGTTTGAATATGATTCTTAGCCATGATTTACTTCTTATTTTCCTAAGCGTTCACTAAACTTCTTGAATTGCCATATTTATGTTTTTGACAAAATTTTGGAAAAAGTCCACCTTCTATTCTTCAAATTTATATCAAGGTAAAACTCACATAATATTAACTATTTTAAAGTGTACCCTTTGATGGCATTTACTATATTCTCAATGTTTTGCAGCCACCACCTCTATCTAGTTCCAAAATATTTTCATCACCTCAAGGGAGATCCTGTACCCGTTATGCAACCTCCCCGCAGGCTTCCCTCTACCCAGCCCCTGACAACCACTAATGTGGTTCTGTCTCTATGGGTTATTTATTATGGATATGTCATATAAATGAAATTGTACAACAACTGACCTTTTTTGTCTGGCTTCTTTCACTTAGCATAATGTTTTTGAGGTTCATTCATGTTGTCCCATGCACCAGTACTTCATTATTTTTACGGCTGAATAATATTCTGTTATATGGCTATACCACATTTTGTTTATTCATGCATCCACTGTTGGACATTTGGGTTATTTCTACCTCTTGGCTATTGTCTAGGGCTTCTATGAGCATTCATGTACAGGTATTTGTTGGAATACCTCTTTTTAATATGCTTCCACAGTGGCTGCACCATTAGACATTCCCATCAGCAATGAACATGGGTTCCAATTTCTCCGTATCCTCACCAACACTTGTTATTCTCTATTGTTTTCTTTTTTTTAATAGCCATCCTTGTGGGTGTGAAATGTTACTTTATTGTAGTTTTGATTTGCATTTCTCTAATAATTAAAGATATTAAGCATCTTTCATGTGCTTTTTGGTCATTTGTATATCTTCTTTGGAGAAATGTCTTTTCAAATCCCTTGTTTGTTTTAAAACTGGGTTATTTGTTTTTCTATTGTTGAGCTGTAGGAGTTATTTATATATTCAGGATATTAAACCGTTATCAGATACATGATTTGTAAATATTTTCTCCCATCCTATAGGTTATCTTTTCACTTTTCTTGATAATGTCCTTTGATGCACAAAGTTTTTAATTTTTTTTTTTTTTTTTTTTTGCAGTACGCGGGCCTCTCACTGTTGTGGCCTCTCCCGTTGCGGAGCACAGGCTCCGGACGCGCGGGTTCAGCGGCCATGGCTCACGGGCCCAGCCGCTCCGTGGCATGTGGGATCTTCCCGGACCAGGGCACGAACCCGTGTCCCCTGCATCGGCAGGCGGACTCTCAACCACTGCGCCACCAGGGAATCCCGGTTTGTTTATTTTTTATTGCTTGCTCCTAAGTGTTCCATTTTGAAAAGAAAGCAATTTGCCAGTGTTTCTGCCCTCTTTCCTAGTATCTTCACCTTGGCATGTCTCACTCTCCCTGCCAGACCCGAGAGAAGATGGTTGTTGCTGAGTGATGTGTTGTTCACAGTGTGGGAAGCCTCACTCACAGGGTCTGTCTGCAATAGCATTTACAACATAGGGAGCACCACAGCCAGCTGAGTTTGTGAAAGCTCTTTTCTTACATCTTGCCAAGAATTCAATCTGTTTCTGGTTCCTGGAGATTAACAAAAGCTGTTGCTATGTTATCACTCTAAAAGATGGACCCACATAGTCATATGTAAGCTTCCCTTTATATGGTAAAATGTCACCCACTGATAGACCAAGAACTTAGAAAACTATATCTGAATGGGTAACATGTCTGTCAGCATCATGTTCACAGTCTTCAGGACAAGGTGAATACCTGGTTGGTGATCCCTAACCTATTCTAAATCCTTCCATTGATATCAGCAATAGCTTCTTAGAAATTTCAACTGCTTTGATGGATCCAAGACTCAAATCTAATAGCAGAAACTGTAGAAATACAATTTCAAGAGAAATGAAATTTGGGATTAAAATTGCAACTATGGTATGATGGATAAGTGTTTCTAATATATAAGGAACTCATAAAAATTAGTAAGAACAATCCACCAAGGACCTCAGAAGAAAAGTATTTAAAGAATATGAAGATAAAAATTCTAGAATAGGAAAAGAGAGAAATGAAATCTACATGAGAACGTGTACAACTCAATAATCAAAGTAATAGAACTTAGGGGATACAATTTACTTACCCATCATAGTAGTAAAAATGTGAAAAAATGCTATTGACAGGATTATAGTGAGATAAACATTTTTTATCTCATTAGGTGTGCATGCAAACAGAACCTTTCTGGAAAAAAACAGCAAGATTTTTTTTTTTGTATATTCATCCATTAACTTGTTCCAGAAAATAATTTCAAGTTGATTAAAACGATATACAATATAAAAAGAGGACCATGGGGCTTCCCTGGTGGCGCAGTGGTTGAGAGTCCACCTGCCGATGCAGGGGACGCGGGTTCGTGCCCCGGTCCGGGAAGATCCCACATGCCGTGGAGCGGCTGGGCCCATGAGCCATGGCCGCTGAGCCTGCGCGTCTGGAGCCTGTGCTCCGCAACGGGAGAGGCCACAACAGTGAGAGGCCCGCGTACAGAAAAAAAAAAAAATAAAAGAGGACCATGAAGAAGGAGAAGGAAGAGGAGAAAAAGAAGAGGATGAAGGGGAGGAAGAAGAGGACGAGAAGGGAAGGGGGGAAGGGGAGGAGAAGAAGGAAAAGGAGTAGATGCAATGACAGTGTTGGGATGACATGGAGCTGAAAATAAGTCTGGAAATGAATAACCTGAAGAGCTTCACCAAGTGTTTAAACTTATCTATAAGTCAATGGACAAGGGAAATCATTGGGAAGAAGAGTTTTCCTTCCCATCACAGTTCACTGGATGCTTTTCTTGAAATTGTATGCAGGTGCCTTGGCATAACTCAATGGAAATTACCTCGCTTGCTTTTCTGAACTTCAGAGATGAATACTGTGACCGTCTCCCAGAGATGCACACAGCAATTGTCGGAACTTTGCATCTCCTCACTCCATTGAGAGGGTGAGAGCATCTTTGTTTGTAACAAAGAGATAGTTGCACCTTCTTAAGTGGAAGCATAAAGCTGTTTGATTGTTGTATTGAAATCTAACTACGTGGACAAGGGTGTACATAGAGACTGCAAATGGCTACAGGGGTAGAGTTGTTGATTGTTAAGAGTTGTCTCTCAGCTGCTTTCTGATGCTAGAGTTGGGATTCTGACAGCCACACATCTCCTTTGCCGGCTGGATCTCCATTAGTCGCTACACACGGGGATTCCAGAGGGAAGACTGGAAGATGGGGGGAGGAGGAAGCACCTATTCCTTCCTGCTGTGCTTCCTGTCCCTGTCCTGCCGCTGCAACAATGGTTCCTCAGTAATAGTCTGTGGCAGCAGCACTGCCTTCAGTGCACAGTTCTCCCAGTTCCTAGAATCAGCCTCACGTACTTTCTCAAGAAGAATGCAAATACAACCTGAAACAGCATCCCCTCCACAGAGATCTGAGTCTCAGATCCACAAGGCCCTTCCTTCAAACTCTAGTTTTAATAATTTCACCTTCTTCCCTTCCAGTCCCTCTTCTCCACAGCCTTAGAGGTACAGTTACTGCGATACATCAGTGTCACATTTTTGGTTTGATACCTTATATTAAAGTTTCTCTGTCAAAATAAGTAACTCTCCTGAGTGGACCCAGACTGAGATAATGGGGACAATAATAACACCTGTCTCATAGAATTGTGTGTGTGTGTGTGTGTGTGTGTGTGTGTGTAAAATACATATGCTCTAAATTTATATGCTCTAAATCTCTAAACAATTCTCTATATAATTATATGTTATATATCACGCATATAAACATATTTTTATATAATATACTTAGAATAGTATATGGCACTTAGCATATACTTAATAAATATTGGCTATTTTATTAGCAGTAATGTTATTAATAGCACTGTTTAGAGCTGGCATCTTGATGTGGAAAAGTTCTGGCTGACTTTGGAGTACATCCTAACTGCAAAATGCAAGGCACCAAGGAAGAGAGAACTATACATGGAGGAGGCAGTTAAGTCTACTTACATTTTCTGAAATGAGAAATATCGAAGACATTTTTTTAAACTGAACAATCCTTTGTAATCATCCTCTTTAGACCATATAGAATATGGAGGTCCAGAATCTTGATATGCCGGGAGAGATATGAAGTAAAGAGAAGAAAAACTACTATGCATTGACTTCTTACTATGTTACCAGGTAATTTCCAATGTTGTTCCATCTACCCCTACCATCAGTCTAGTGAGTTAAGTATTATTATTCCCATTTTATAGATGGATCAACAAAGACTCAGAGGTTAAATTGCTTGTCTTGGGTTACATATGTTAGCAGAGGCAGAGCTAGGATATGAAACAAGATTTGTATCTACAAAAGTATAAACATTGTTAGAAAGGAAATTACATGGTGCATATATGTGTGGGAGACTGCAAGAAATATAAGGAGTCAGGAGTTAAAGTCCACAGGATGTTAAAGATTTTACAGTTCAATGAGAAAAACTCCAGGTAGCTCAAGGAAGAAAGAAATTGATCAAAGTCACATAGCAAGACTGTGCTAGGATCAGTCCTATAACCTGAAACCGAGAAGTAGGTCACTGCTCTTCCCTCTAAGCCATACAAAATTACCATCCATAACACTCATTTGAAAGAGTGACCCAACTCCAGTCAAGAAATCCATTAACTTATATAAATTTTGAACTCCATAGGATTTTTAAAAATCATTTTCATCTACAAGAAGAATGAAACACATGATTTACTAAGGATGTTTGTGGTGAGTAGACACATAATGACTTTTTCATATGAAGAAAGAAGAAAAAAGATTAAATTGGGGAGTGTGTGGAATGATGTTGCCAGAGAGACATGGTAAGGAGGACTGTTAATGGCCATTAGTCTGTGTGTGCAAGGAAAAAGTTACTGTGTCTTCCTAGAAGAAGGTTTACCCAAAAGGTTTCTAATCATTTTACTGAAGTAAAGAAATTCTATGCAGGTGAATGTTACAAGGGAATATGCTATACAATGCTGACGGGCTGTGTTGGTCAGGTTTTCATGGAAGCTTGCCAACGATAAGTATGAGGAAATACTCCTGCATGGGACTGGGTTGGGGGCCCATTAACATAGGTACTTCCCAGTATAGAGGTCCAGGGAATGCAAATTACCTACTTTAAAAACTATCAATTTTTTAGTATTTACTCTGTCGTAGACTCTATTGAGCACTGTATTAGGACAGATTAGGTTATGCTGTGATAACAGATAAGCCCAGAATTCTAGAAGCTGAAGACAACAAAGCTTTATTTCCTGCTCATACAAAATCTTCTCTGGGCTTCTCAGTTTTCCAGGCATCTTTAACCTCATGGCACCGTCATACCAATATGTGCCCAGGAAACGACAGACAGGAAAGACCAGCACCAGCAATTAAGCATCTCTCTCTAGAAGTGACCCACATTATTTATACTCATATTCCATTGACTGTGTCACATAACCACTCCTAGTTTCAAGGGCCTGGGCAAGTGCAAAGCTTCCCTATGCCTAGAAATAGAAAACTAGTTAATGGTGAAGAGTAGCCATGCCTACCTGGAGCCTTCTACATACATTTCTCATGTAAACTTTTCACAACTTTGTGATATAAACACCATATTACCTTCTTTTTACAAATAAGGAACTTGAGTCTTATAGTCATTACACAAATTTCCCAGTGTCACATACCTACAAAAGTGGTAGAGCTGAAATTCAAACACAAGTCCCCAAACTCACACTTCTAATCACCACACCATTCTATCTCCTTGGATATGGATGGGAATCTGAATGGATATCTACATTCCACCATGATTATATCTCTTAGGAAACATTACCCCAAGAATAAAGGTTGAGAAAAGTCTAAGGTGACTTTGAGTCTCTAACTTCAGTCAAGGAGAAGACAACCCATCATCAGGGATTGCACTAAAAAATATACAACAGACTACTTAAGCTTTTTATTTTCTTCACTTTTCTCTTATATCCCCTGTATTCTCCAAAGTAATGACCTTTAAAGGGAAAAGATACTGTGAGGTTGTCTTTGGGTGCAACAAAGAGGAAAATGCCTAGGGAGATGACCTCTTTCTGGTGATGTAAGAACCCCCAGGGATAGAATTATAGATAGGGTGGCAGCATTAAAGAAGAGGAGAAAGTAGACTATGTTCCCTGTGTGCTGCACGGAAGAGAAACAGCCCCTCCTGGACTGAGAAAGCCCCCTGAACAAGAACAAGGACCTGCTGCTCTGGCCCATTACACATTAGGACCTGGCCTTGTTTTCTCAGCTGCTCTCCCACTGCCTGTGTGACTCATTCGCTGAGACAGGAGCCAGGAACTTCAGCATCAATTCAACAGTCATTAGGTACCAACTCTGTCTAAGGGGCAGTGTTGGCTTTAAAGAATTTATAATCTAGTAAAGCAGATCAGACAGGAGCACAAATAAGGATAGACCACAGAATCAAGAGAGGTCCATGCAAAGTCAAAGAGGAGAAATTCACTTCATCAGGGAAAAAAAGACCTGGGAGAATTCATAGAAGCATTTGTACTTAAAGTGGGTTTGTAGATTAGGGTAGGAGTCATACTGATAGAGATTATAAAAGAAAAACATATAAAATAGAGCAAAAGGCATTTAAAAATGGATATGAAAGGCCTAGGAAGGATTTGAGAAAAAGTCAGTAACCCACTTGGTACCATCCCATTCATGAAAGATTTACAAGATAAGGTTGGAAAGCTATGTTGGGACTAAGGCATAGAGGTCTCTCAGAATTTTTTCCTTTGAGAATCTAACTGACCCCTTGAGTTAGCACATTAAGCCCTAGATCCCTGTAGTGAAAAACATACAGAATATTTGACGTTGCCAAGGAAAATTAAGAAATTAGGCTGTGGAGTCAGATTACATGGGTTTGAATGATAAGTCTACAACTTAATCACTATATCACTGTGAGAAAATTATTTAAATTCGCTGCTCTTCATTTTCTCACCTTTAAAATGGGGGTTACAAAGCAATCTACAGGTTCAATGCTATCCCTATCAACCTACCACTGGCATTTTTCACAGAACTAGAACAAAATATTTCACAATTTGTATGGAAACACAAAAGACCCCGAATAGCCAAAGCAATCCTGAGAAAGAAAAATGGAGCTGGAGGAATCAGGCTACCTGACATCAGACTATACCACAAAACTACAGTAATCAAGACAGTATGGTACTGGCACAAAAACAGAAATATAGATCAACAGAACAGGATAGAAATCCTAGAGGTAAACCCATGCACATATGCTCACCTTATCTTTGATAAAGGAGGCAAGAATATACAATGGAGAAAAGACAGCCTCCTCAATAAGTGGTGCTGGGAAAACTGGACAGCTACATGTAAAAGAATGAAATTAGAACACTTCCTAACACCATACACAAAAATAAACTCAAAATGGATTAAAGACCTAAATGTAAAGCCAGACACTATCAAACTCTTAGAGGAAAACATAGGCAGAACACTCTGTGACATAAATCACAGCAAGATCCTTTTTGACCCACCTCCTAGAGAAATGGAAATAAAAACAAAAATAAACAAATGGGACCTAATGAAACCTAAAAGCTTTTGCACAGCAAAGGAAACCATAAACAAGATGAAAAGACAACCTTCAGAATGGGAGAAAATATTTGCAAATGAAGCAACTGACAAAGGATTAATCTCCAAAATATACAAGCAGCTCATGCAGCTTAATATCAAAAAAACAAACAACCCAATCCAAAAATGGGCAGAAGACCTAAATAGACATTCCTCCAAAGAAGATATACAGATTGACAACAAACACATGAAAGAATTCTCAACATCATTAATCATTAGAGAAATGCAAATCAAAACTACAGTGAGATATCATCTCACACCAGTCAGAATGGCCATCATCCAGAAAATCTACAAACAATAAATGCTGGAGAGGGTGTGGAGAAAAGGGAACCCTCTTGTACTGTTGGTAGGAATGTAAATAGATACAGCCACTATGGAGAACAGTATGGAGGTTCCTTAAAACACTAAAAATAGAACTACCATACGACCCAGCAATCCCACTACTGGGCATATACCCTGAGAACACCATGATTCAAAAAGAGTCATATACCACAATGTTCATTGCAGCTCTATTTACAATAGTCAGGACATGGAAGCAACTGAAGTGTCCATCAACAGATGAATGGATAAAGAGGATGTGGCACATAAATACAATGGAATATTACTCAGCTATAACTGGAAACGAAATTGAGTTATTTGTAATGAGGTGGATGGGCCTAGAGTCTGTCATACAGAGTGAAGTAAGTCAGAAAGAGAAAAACAAATACCGTATGCTAACACATATATATGGAATCTAAAAAAGAGTCATGAAGAACCTAGGGGCAAGACGGGAATAAAGACGCACACCTACTAGAGAATGGACTCGAGGACATGGGGAGGGGGAGGTGTAAGCTGGGACAAAGTGAGAGAGTGGCATGGACATATATACACTAGCAAATGTAATATAGACAGCTAGTGGGAAGCAGTCGCATAGCACAGGGAGATCAGCTCGGTTCTTTGTGACCACCTAGAGGGGTGGGATAGGGAGGGTGCGAGGGAAGGAGATGCAAGAGGGAAGAGATATGGGGCTATATGTATATGTATAGCTGATTCACTATGTTATAAAACAGAAACTAACACACCATTGTAAAGCAATTATACTTCAATAAAGATGTTAAAAAATTATAATAATAATAAAAAATAAATTAAAAAAATAAAATGGGGGTTATATTAATTAGGGAGGTGTTGAGGATTCAGTTAATAAGACATGTAAGAACTTGAAACAGTATCTAGAATAATGTAATCAAAATCAGTCAATTAATGCTAATTATTATTAATCGCTTTTATTCCATGATACATACTATCTTCTTCTACGTTAGGGATACGGCATTAACTGACACAATATTAATTTCCCTGCAGGAAGGGTTGGTCCTCAGCATAAACGTTAAGTTCACTAACAATTCGCTAAATTATCACGCTGTCTCAAATCTGCCAAAGACGGAGAAATCATTGAAGGCTAGAAATGAGTAAAGATGGTCTGCAAGAAATCATTATGAGGACTTGAAACACAATGTTACTCACCAAAGTGTTGTGTCTCTGAGTGATTTTATTCTTATTTCACAACATCCTAACATATATAATGATAAACTGCCTCTACAGAGCTGGTGGCTGCCTGGAGCATTTTTGAGGTAGAATAAGGCATTAAATCATTATTGTTGTCACAGGTGTTTTTGATTGGATGAAAGGGCTGGCTATAGATTTTGTCTCTACTGTAGAACACACACACACTCATTCCCCCTTTCCATTATGAGCCAGGGGCCAGGAATATCATCTTTTTTGGGGGGCTTGCCTCATAATAGTTCTCTAGAACCCCTGTGACCCCAATTTAGAAGAAGGGATGAAAAGGTACTTAAATTACTAGAATGTAAATTCAGACAATACATTTTCTTGTTGTTATTTAGAAAAAAGATGGTTTGCTCAGTTCTCCTAAATGCTGATTTAGCCAACACTAACTTACTTGAAATGTAGTCACTTGGGCAATTTATTTAATTTCAATTTTGGCTACAAAAAGCTCAGTTGTCTAAAGACTGAAAACTCTGCCTTGATTTTTTTTTTGATTATGAAATTTCACATCAATGAAGGAAAAAAAGGGGTTCAGGATAGAACAGAATAATAAGAGTGGTGGAGACCTGGAAGAATATCTAAAAGGAATTATTTAGTTAAAGGGGAGAAGGCTGAGGGATGACATAGTAGTCATTCCAAATATTTTTTTCCTTTTATGAGAGAAAAAAAGGAACATTTATTGAGTTTTTAATACATTTTATGTATTGTGCCATGGGCTTTACATATATTCTTCCACGTTATCATAGTAAGAACCATATTTAACAAAAGAGGGAACTGAGGTTTGGAGAAGTTAAATCACTTACCCAAATTAGTCACTTAGAAGATGGCAGTTACAGAACTCAGTTGATGAAACAGGTTATTATCAGAGAAAATATATTTGATTAAAAAGTGACATTACAAAAAATTGGTTGTTCCTTGGTATTTATTGTAATAGCATTTGACATTTATAAAACCAAACAAAATAGAACAGAAAACGTTTTTTATCATGACATTTAAATTAGCCACAAATACATCATGAGGCAATATGAAGTCCGGAAAATATTTTAAAAATATTATTTCATGATATAAAGCTGCATATGTGGGACAAGCCCTGAAATAACATGGGGGGCAAACACTGTTTTTAAGATTGTTCCCTACATGACGTTTAAAGAGATGTTTAAATGGAAATTTCAAAATCACTGTGGTTTGGGTCACTCTCTTTCTTGAATCTCTTCAATTCTGTAATCACTAGCCAAACATATCTCTTCAAACAAAAACAGTAAAAATCCATTCTCCATGTTTTTATGAAGTTTAATTTCTTCTGTTCCCACCACGACATTCCCAAATACCTGAACCACAGAATGGAGGAAGTGCCTTCCTGAGCTTTCCTATCAGGGGAAATAATTTTATGACTAGAGTTCAGCTAAACCAAGCTGATAGTTCACTGACATTAATACAGTCATTCCTTCTTATGCACTTCTTAAGATTAGTTTTGAATTCTGACCCATAATCACAACCATTGTTTATGGGTTCCTCTACCCTTTCTGGTCATGTAGGCAAACTCTGTAGTAGAATCATTTCAATGCAACACACACTAGTGGAGAACCTTCTATTTTCCAGGCACTGTGCTAGACACTCAGGATAGTGATGAACAAGAAACAGACCTTCTTTTCTCATAGTCCCTCAGTAGGAAGACAAATCATTATGGTACTCAGCGATACGTGTAACAAGAGAAAGTCCAGAAAAAGGAGAAAAGCTGGCATCATGGGAGATGATCTTGAGACTGGGGAATTTTAAAAGAAGAAAGCATATTATGGGATTAATAGCAGAGGAAGCGACTTGCTGATCTGCAGAAGAAAAGGCTTAAATGTCCACCTTTAGGGAAGACTTAGCTCTTAATGTCTGTGGAATCCTATCTGGGAAGAATTTTAAACTTCCAAATGAGATTTATGACTAATTTAATCATAACTTGAAGCGGCAGCAACAGAGGACATATTTTAACTTATAAAATGTTTCTCTAGACATTGATTTGGTGAAAGTGTGAAAAATCAGACAGATTTTTCAACTTATAAAAGGAACAGCCCTTTGTAAGTGTTATTTTAAGAGTGTGATTTGGCATGCATACCTGCAATACCAGATGGACCTTAAAGGAGAGAGCAAGGCTCATGGAAACATTCTTTCCTCCTTCTTTCCAAAAAATAGCTTCCAAATAAATATTAATAAATTCTAAAAAGACCACTTAGCTATCAACAAGATCCCCTTTCTCTTGCCCTTGGTTGGACAACCCTGTGGTAAACTCACTCATTTTCTTTAGCTATAATGAAGCAGCTACATTTCTTTAGGAACTTCAAGTCCAGCTTTCTAATTATGTGTGTGTCAAAGACTTCTTTTCAATGGGACAGAGTTGGGCTGTTTTCTAGAGAAGGAAACCAGGAAGCAGAGGAGAACGAGGAGAAAATGTGATGGATAGGCTCCGAACCATGAAGTGGTTCTGGGTTGAGGTTGGCCTCTGGAGTGAGGCTCCCTGAGTACGAATCCACCTTTACCATTTATTGCTTAATTGATCTTGTACCACTTACTTACCAAAGGCCTCCTTCCTCATCTGTGTGATCCTAATTAAAAAACAATACCTACCTATAGAGTCGTCATGAAAAATAAACGGAAAAACGATATCATAAAACTTAGTACAGTGCCTGGCATAAAATAAATAGTAAGTATTAATTTTTCTTTTTTTCTTTCAAAAAAGGCCAATGTTCATATTGAGTGTCTTTGGATGAATAAATCTCTCTCTCTCTAAAGCGGAAGGACTGATAATTGTTCAAGTCTCTTTACACCTTTAGCATATGTAAGCTCCTTTCCCAACCTGCCAACCCTCCTGTTCTCATCTCCTGTAATGGTTCGTGCTCTAATGACTTTTTTTTAATGTTTAATTTGTATTCACTTAGAAAACTAAGTTTTTTTTATAGAGGGGGGCACCATTTTTCTCAGATTAAAGTTGTAAAAATAGCGAAGGAAGAAAACCAGAAACTGTTCCTAGAGTCTTTGTAGACTGATGCAGGGCACCAGGCTATTTATCAAAGATAGAGTTTACATATTTAAAGTTGCAAAGGCAGAAATATTCCTAGAGCAGGATATATGGCTTAAGCACATGTGTCAAGTCATAGTTGTAGATTTTTAGGATTTGAAGTGATTTTAAAGATTACCAAGTCCAATGTCTTCATTTTGTAGTCCAGAAAGCTAAAATCCAGAAAGAGTAAGTAACTTTTAAGGATATAAAGCCAGTTAATGAGCCACAGGACTCTCTCACAGGTCCTCTGATGTGCAGCTGAGTGGCCTTCTGCTCACCCTCACATGGGCTAATAAAACCTCACATACTCCCAGCATCTTAGAGGAAACAGAGGATCACAGAGGGATAAGAGCAGTGTTTCCAAGGCCCAGAATACAAACTCCTGAAACAGTGGGGAGGTTGGGGCTGGTCCACCATCCCCTTTTCCCAAGTGGTTCTGGTATGACTGTACTCAGAGTGCATGGACTTGGTGACCCGAATCTGTTCACAACGAATAGTCCAAGAACACAGGACCCATACGGGACCAATAATATTGGGGACAGACTGCCTGTCTCTTCTCAATAACATGCGTGACAGTGATGTCAGCTTGGGGGATTGCCTAAACAAAATTTTTCCACCACACAGAGAGAGTCTCTCCATAGCAGAGAGAATGAGGCCAATAGGCTTAAAAGGAAAAAAAAAATTAATAAGCAGAGCTAGAAGATGGTGACACTATATCTGATGACACAGTTTGAACACATGGATCTCACCATGCTGGAAGCCCACCTGACCTTGGACTTTCCAGTCCCTGAGCTAATAAATTACCTTTCAGCTTAAATATGTCTAAGATTGGTTATTTATATTTCCAACTGACAGGGTCCTAATGTAAATACTTATGCATCTGTTTCATCATTATATATGTAAATATCTGAATCCAACACTAAATGACAAGTGCCAATGTCGAAGCCACTAATTTTACATAGAAAGGCTCACATCAGAGGTAAAAGGAACTGGTAGGAGATTTTAAAATCATTTAAAAGGAGGAATTATAAAATGATACATTTTATAAATGTAAAAATGTACATTCATTTGCCCATCTTTTGATGTATAAGGCTTGATTTTTGAGGACAGGTTTAACTATTGGTCATTCTGCTTTCACTGAGCTTATGTGCAGCAAGAGTATGTATTAAGAATTGCATTTAGCTGCCAGAAATGCAAAGAGCAGAAATAACAGTGTTTAAAGAAATCACTTATTTTCTCATATAACTTGAGTCCCCAGAGTTTAGTAGTCCAGGACGAGTACGGTCATGCTATGAAATTGTCTTCTACTTTATCATCCTACAGCATGCTTTCCACCTTCAAAGCCACCTCATGGATCAAGTTGGCTGCTAGAGCTCCAGCCATCTGAAGCAAATACCAGATTTCAGGCAGGAGAAAGGTGAATTAAATGGGCACATTTGCAAGTGAGTTAACAACTTTTCAAAACCTTACTCTACCTTCATGTGACTGTTTTGTTTGCACATCATGGTCACACTTAGCTGAAAAATGTCATAGGCTGCAAAATGTTTTCTTGTAGCCAGAATCATTGACACTGAAATACAACTTGAATTCTGTTACTAAGGAAAAGAAGCTAATGGATATTGAGGGGCCACCAACTCCTCCTTTACACAGAAAGATACTAGCTAAATTATGTGAAACTCCAAATTCTTCATAAGGATAGCAGACTAACATACATCAAGCCATTTTAATTTAAAATAACTAAATGCTAATTTAGAGGGAAGGAAATTTAATAGGGAAGAATGTTGCTCCTTAACATGAAGCCGAGAATTGAATGGGCACAGAATAATGAAAGATTCTGTAAAATCTCATTATCATCTTATGTATTTTAAAAGTGTCTTCGTTAGTAGAGAGCTTTCATGCATGTTTCAATAAAATTTAAAGTTGGGAAGCAACCTTTGTCTGAAAGGCAAGGTACAAATGGTTTGGGATGAAAAGATGCCCATGTCGTGACATGTTTCTCAAGCATGGCTGTAACAGCATCCCCATGACGTGTGAATTTCTGACCCTACTCATACCGCATGCATGGCCTGCAGAACAGAATTCCAAAGCTTCTAAATAAACTGGAGCTTCTAGAAGCGATAAGCACTATGCTTTTCTCACTTTATTCCTCCCTTTGACAGTTCTTCTCCTTGTTAATAAGCTTTTTGGTTTTGATTCTTAACCTCGCAACAAGCCTTGTTTCTCAGATCACTAATTATTACCCCCTCTCTGCAGTGACATGCTCAACAAACAGCTCCATCTCGGATCCCGAAAAACTTGCGAAAAAGAAACAACACCAGATTTTCTCACTGACATCATCCTGCTCCTAGTGACAGATCTGAAATGCCTGTGCATGTTAAATTTGGTATTAAAACAACTTTAGTTGGCGTTCAAACTGTCAGAAATTCTGTGGAGGGCCCTGACTTGTAAGAAGATGTGGTTTCTTGTTTTGACAATTCTGGTTTTCCCCCTTCTAAAACCTGCAGGGTTTTAAAAACATGGAAGATGTTACAGTAAAAGAAGTTTCATCTTCCCTTTGGATCCACAATTCCCACCCTTTAGGACACTCTCCTTTTGCTTTATTGTGAGACACACCTTGTCTTTCACCTTCTGAAGACATTATATGGCAGGAATTTATTATTTCAATTAATTTTGTTTTGACAATCTCTTGACACTGCTTTATGGCTGAAGACACTCTGGAGTGTGGCAAAACTGAGACTGTGAATTACTCTCTACGTTCAAGGAAAATGGAATTGCCCCTTTATGAGAATGGCCCAGATGGAAAAGAGTAGGTGGTATTTTGAGATGGCAAATTCTCCAAAAAGACCCCAAATTGGTTATTAACTCTGCCTGCATAATTATAGCCAATACATACAGAAATAACATAAAACTATGAGTTGAGAAACTTTGATTTTACTACTCATTCTGCCATTAGCCAGCTCTATAATTATGGGCAAGTCAGTGTTTGTCTGTCGAATGAGAAGGCCTGCTGATCACAATGTTCCTTTGATTCCTAAATTCTATGCTTCAGTGATGCTTAGAGTCTCAGTATCTCTAGAGAAGAGAAAAGACACAGACTTTTGAATTTGAAGAATTATAATGATCTTGGACAAAAGCAGGTAGTCCTTCACTATCAAATGCTCATCTAAAATACAATTAAAGATCAAGTGAGTGAAGGCAGAAAGCTAGCTTACATGAATTTTGTTCTGCCTCTACCTGAAGAGAAAAATTCTTTCTCCAGACTTTGGGGATAGATTCGCTCTTCCCATTTATCTTTATATAGAGAAAAGATCGTCATTTGTGTGTCCCAAATAGGAAATGGCTGGAGACAAGGATAGAAAGATCACCTGAGAGCTCCCTCAGCAAAATGCTCGATGCCTCCAGGCTCTGAGGGAGGTCTGGTCAACATTTATGTCCAAGTGGACCTGGTGCCAGAGATGCAAGTGTAGGAAACTGTTCTTTAGGGACCAATGATCCTCAACCATAATAATAAAAAAAAGTTAAGTAGATCCTTTCCCATTGACTAGGACCATGCAGAGTTCAGGCACTTCTAGAACATTTATTGTACATTCATTTCTTTATCCATCAATTCATTCCACCAATGTTTATTGAGCATTTACTAAATGTCAGGCTCTGTGAGAGACACTGGGGAAATGCAAAGACGAAGAAGGAATCATGAAGCATCCATACCTTACAGGTGAAGGCATACTCACAAGCAGAATAACATGTCAAGTTCAGTGACAGGGATGTGTATGGTTTGCTCTAGTTGCACAGAGGAAACACCCATAATCCAGCTTGCAGGAAGTCACAGAAGGTTTCCTGAAAGAGCTGATAATTAAAGAGAATCTTAAAGTGAGCAGAAATTTTCTCATTGAAACGGCCTGAGAAAATTGGGGGCAATATTAGCCTGGGAAGAGAAAAAGTGCACAGGTGAGAAACTGCACAGTCAGGCATGAGCAGAAGAACGGAAGTACTGTTACTCACGAAAGCCCTACCAGTGATTAATTCTCTGCCTCACCCTCTGAGCCAGGGTGAGGTTAAGATGGATGTGGTGAGTAAGAGTGGGTGCCCTGGAGGATAGCTTGCACCTGAACAAAGAAGAAAGCAGCTCATTTTTTATTGTTATCTGAGAGGCGCAAATAGGTAGTCAAACACGTTTCTGAGCCCTGTCAAAAGTTTTATCGTTCCAAATCCTACTTCTGACCCTCTTTTGCTTAAATTCTAATCATCTGGTATTTCTGGTTTGACATAGAATAATGCTGGCCTCTGAAATCTGATTCTCTTTAAACATTCTCCCAAAACTTATCTGGACAGATAAGAACAGCAAATTAAACTAACCATAATCTAGGCTTTCTGCACATCTAAGGAATGGAAAATACAAAACTATGAGCTTAAAACATTGGTAAGTAGGAAATTTTTTAAAAATCCCATTTTGGGGGAGAGCCAGGCACAGGTATTAAAGAGATCAAAGGAGCAAGGACCACAGGGGAGGAAGAATCCAAATACAATTGCCCTAAAGTAATTTCCACCATGAAATCCCCGCCAAGAGTTGGAAAACACTGAGAACAAATTTAGAGTCTGGTAGATAAGAGTGCTGGCTACAAGAAAATCAAAAGGAAGGGAGTTGAATGTAAGCAGAACCCAAAGCAACGGTGTTGGGAAGCAAGCCTTCTGCAAGGAGAATGGAGTGACTTGAGAAGGGGACATGGCCCCTGGGTATTTCGTGGTGAAAGGAAAAGGGAACACACTTGTGTGTGTGTGTGTGTGTGTGTGTGTGTGTGTGAGAGAGAGAGAGAGAGAGAGAGAGAGAGAGAGAATGAATCACAAATCAGAATAAACATGAATCCTTTCCACCCCAAAATAGAAAAATCAATTAGAGAAATGCACTCTGCATGCCAGCAGAAGAGGGTAGTCTTGAACTAAGGAATCGAGCAAACCTCTCAAAACTTTCACTTTGGTCTATGTAACTGCCATTGCTGGTCTGAGAAATTAGACACTCAAAAAGAAAAAGTAGGTGATATACATTTAAAGTTAGAACAAAAGAAACCAAATGAGAATTGAAATATATCACTGCTAAAAAAGATCCTCAAAATGTCAACCATGAAATAGAAGAAAAGTGTAACATAATACTCTCACCCGAATGAAATACCTGAAAACAGAAATTTGCAGGTGTGAAATAAATACCTCAAATGAGAAATTAAAAACTCCTAACCAATATGAACAAAAAACCCCAGAAAGATGTAAAATGACTGAACTCAGGAAAGAAATAATAGAAAAAGTCAAATTCATCTTAGAATTGAAAACAACATTACAAATTGCCAGAGCAAGAAAACATTGAATTGAACTTTAATAAGGACAAATAGACGATTAAGAGAATGAAAATAAAGAAATAAAAAGAATCAAGAGAAAGTATTGGTAGAAGTAAAGAAGATCTAATATACATATAATTGGAGTCTCTGAAGAAAAATAAAACAATATAACAGAATAACATTTTAGATTATAATCCAAGAAATTATTCCAGAAATAGAAGGCGGCCTATTTTCATGTATCAAATGGACTGTGTAGTGAAAATTGATCTAATCTAGATTAGCCATATCTGAAACATATCCTAATAAAACTATTAGACTTTACAAACAAAGACTTCATGGTCTACAGCTAAACGAAAAAAGAAAAAAAAAACCACCAACACAAACTAATAAGTAAAAACATGTCATTGACAATGAAAAGACAAGCAAATTGGCATAAGATTTACCTATAGCAACAGGCAAAGACAGACAACAGTGGAGAAACATTTTCAAAAATCTCAAGGAAAGAAAGTGTGAGTCAAAGATTTCATAGCAAATCAAGTGGTCCTTCAGCTATCAAGGTTATAGAAACATATTTTTAGACATGCGAGAATCAAGAGACACTGAACATGTGCCCTTTATAAAGAATCTTCTGGAGAACAAATTCACCCAACTAAGAAATAGATGGGGAAACTTTTTAAAAGGCATGGAAGTGAAAAAATAGGTGGGAGTCAATGTACATCAGTTACAGCTCAGAAACCTTTTTCATGCAAATATCATTTTCCCAACATCATTCACTGAACAGACTATCCTTTCCCCATTGTGTTTTCCTGGGGTCCTTCTCAAATATCAGTTGCCCATATATACTGGGCTGTCTATGCTATTCCATTGGTCTATATGTCTGCCTTTATGTCAGTACCATACTGTTTTAACCACTATAGTTTTGTAATGTATTTTGAAATTAGTAAGTGTAATGCCTCGAGCTTTGTTCACCTTTCTCAAGATTGCTTTGGTTATTCTGGGTATTTTGTTGTTCTAAATATATAAGGAATTCTTACAACTCAATAGCAAAACAAAAAACTTGATTAAAAAGTAGACAAAGAACTTGAATAGATATTTTTCCAAAGAAAACATAGAAATTGCTGACAGATATACTAAAGATACTCAATATCACTAACAATAAGAGAAATCTGATTCAAAACCACAATGAGATATCACTTCATATCTGTAAGGATGACTGTTATCAAAAAGACAAAAGAGAGTAAGGGTTATGGGGAAAAAAAGTAACTCTTGTACACTGTTGGTAGATATGTAAATGGAAAACAGTATGGAGGTTCCTCAAAATGTTAAAAATAGAACTACCATATGATCCAGAAATATCACTCTTGGGTATATATTCAAAAGAGTTGAAATCAGGATCTCAAAGAGATATCTGCAACATATTCATAATAGCCAAGATTTTTGGAAACAAATGAAATGTTCACAGACAGATGAATGGATAAAGAAAATGTGGTATATCCAGACACACAATCAGATATTATTTAGCCTTAAAAAAGAAAGAAATTCTGCCATTTCTGACAACACCGATGGACATTATGCTAAATGAAATAAGTGAGTCACAGAAGGACAAACAATGATTCCACTTAAAAGAGATATCAAAAATAGTCAAACTGATAGAAGTAGAGAAGAGAATGATGGTTGCCAGGGGATGAGGGGAGGGGGAAATTGGGGAGTTATTATTCTTTGGGTATAAGGTTACAGTTATATAAGATGAATAAGGTCTATTGAACTGCTGTACAACATAGTGACTAGAGTTTTCAACATTGTACTACGCACTTAAAATTTTGTTAAGAGGACAGATCTCATGTTAAGTGTTTTTAACCACAAAAAAATGCAGGAGGACACAAGAAATATTTTGGAAGCAATGGATATGTTTATTACCTTGTGTGTGGTGATAGTATCAGAGGTGTATTGATATGTCCAAACTCCTCAAAATGTATATATTAAATATGTGAAACTTTTTGTATATTAAGTATACTCAATAAAGATTTTCAAAAATAAAGAATGAAGGGAATATTTTGTCTTTGAATGCAAAGAGGCGAGAATAGTTCCTAGCACACTGTTACACTGAGAAGGGTAGTATAAAATGGTGATAAGAGCCTCCACTGTTGCATCAGACTCCCTGGATTCAAATTCTACCACTTACTGGCTGGGTGATCTTGGGAAACTTATTTAATTTCTCTGTGCCTCTTTTCATCATCTGTAAATGCAGATAAAATACTACCTGTGCCAAAGATTGTTATAAGACTTAAAAGAGTCAATATTCATAAAGCTATTCAAATAGTACATGGTGCATAGCAAGGATTCACTAAATGTCAAACACTGTAAATATCTGGTTACTTGCTTTCCTCCTCCCCCACTCCTTGCACTTTGCCTCTTCTCTAGACTGTGAGCTCCTTGAGGTCAAGCCTTCTGCCTAAAATGGTTCTATATGAGGCATCATGGAAGGACTTGTAGTCCCACCGATCTGGGTGTGAATCTCAATTTTGTTACTAATTAGAAGTTACTTAACTCCTCTTAATCTTAGTCTCTGTGTTCATTTACTCACTCATCAAACATTTATTATCTCTTCTACTAGAGTGTAAAGACAGGGACCACATCCACCTTGCACTTAACTTCATCCCTGGGGGCTAACAGTACCTGGTTTATGGTGGACTAGTGATAATTTTTGATAAATGCATGTATAACTAAATAAGCACCTACTATTTGCTAGGCACTGGGTGCAGCCATCTAGGATAGGATGAGAAACAAGCCATGATCTTACCCTTGCCAGAATTTCTAATAAGGAAACAAAGAATAATGATGACTTCTCACAAGATTATTGTAGAAATCAAGGAGATCTTATAAGAAAAGCTGAGCAGAGTACTTGGCACATAGTAAGATGCTTGTGGTTGGGATTCCAACAGTGACTCAATAAAAAGCACATATATTGCATATTTTAAAAAGGCACATTACTAGTATAATGTATGAAAAAGATGTAAGAGGCAGAAATGCACCAGTTAGTTTGCATACCCAGTTTTAAGCAAAATGGTAAATCAAGTAATATTTGAGTAATGTAAGAACTGAAAGGTTCTGGAGTTGTTTCATGTTGAACTCTGAAAGAGTAAATGAGCGTGTAAAAGGTGTATGAAAGAATGAATGAAGGTATGAATAAATGAGTGACTGCAAAGTTGCAACGGCTGAACACAGCAGCCAAGAAAGAGGTGGTGTTGCAGGTTGAGCAGTGCTTTCTCAGCTAAAGCTAAATCATTTTCATGATTTGCACAGCCTGTACCTCAGCCAGATACAAGTTTCCCTGGAGGGTTTGCAGCCTCTGAGAGCAGATATTCTCAAAGGAACTAAGATGACTCATGAGATGACTCCTAGGGAGACTGTCAGAAATAAAATCTCTCAGGAAAAAAAGAGAGAGAGATCAACAGAGAGCTAGAGATCAAAGTGATTCATCAGATTTATTTGCTGTTGATCATTCATTTGGTGCTATTTCTAGGCAATATAGTCTAAAGAGAGGTAAAGTGATGTTGACATGCAAAGTTCACGAAGTTGGTTAGCTGAGCACACTGAATGGGAATTTGTCTCGAGATAATACAGGGGAAGTTCATTTGTACTCTATAATCCTTGAGGGTTTGAGTTTGGGGCCTTCTAGAATCTTCCTCTTGGCAAATTGCTGTAGCTGAACAATTTAAAGAGTTCTGTGTTGTCTCCTTTTGAATTACCCAATAGATTTTTTAACAGCATCACAATTTACTCCTGAGTGGGTAAGATGGCCCTTTCTTATCCAGAACTGTGGAAACTAACAAAACGTTATCTGATCGAAAGAACCACGGAATCATAGGATTTCAGCGTTTAAAGGGTCCTAAAGGTGGAGGAGTCCTTGTTCTGCTCTGAGCATTGCGGGGAGTGAGGAATTTTATGTGTTTCTGAACCTGTGAGACACTTGTGACAGCCCAGGAGAATAGATTTAGGACGACAGAAACATTTACTAGCCAGGTGGTTAATTGATTAAATTAAATATTAAGAATATTATAATGAGTGAGCTAATGGGTAACTTCAGCAGCAGGTATTTTAGAAGATGCTTAAGTTATCTACTAGAGCTACTGGCACTTTCCCTGCAATTGTTTTTCAAATTCCAAACAGAAGCATTTACTAAGAGTAGATCCAAGATCCTGTCTTTACTTCTCAGGCCAGCATTTTTCAAAACATGTTAGCAATGTTAAAACTTTGATTTCAGGCTTGAACACAGATCTCTTCCCACCAATGCAAAGCCTGGAGAACAACCAGAGTTGGTCCAGGCATTAAGTGTGAAGGCTTTTTCGTGTGCTTCTGGCTTCTGTCCAACAGTCATTTCTCTAACAAGTTAGAGCTTCAGAAATCTCACTTTGTAATACGCCACTGTTAGATTCGGGTGAGGTCAAGGGTAATGTAGAGAGGGTATGCATCATTCAATCAGACTTTATTGAACAACTATCACAGGTTAACCCCTATAGTGTAATAATGAATAACAATATCATCAGTGGTATAGAAGTATGAACAATGGTGTCACAGCAAGGAGGGTGACTAAGGCCATTGGTATGGAAAACAGAGCAAAACAATTTTGAAGAATAAAAGGAAGGTTTCCTGGTGGAGAAAAAGGGAAAGGTATTCCAATATTCCAAGAGCATTTTTTAAAAACAATTTTATTGGAGTACAATTGCTTTACAATGGTGTGTTAGTTTCTGATGTACAACAAAGTGAGTCAGCTATATGTATACATACATTCCCATATCTCCTCCCTCTTGCATCTCCCTCCTACCCTCCCTGTCCCACCCCTCTAGGTGGTCACAAAGCACCGAGCTGATCTCCCTGTGCTATGGGGCTGCTTCCCACTAGCTATCAATTTTACATTTGGTAGTGTATATATGTCCATGCTACTCTCTCACTTCATCCCAGCTTACCCTTCCCCCTCCCCGTGTCCTCAAGTCCATTCTCTAGTAGGTCTGGGTCTTTATTCCTGTCCTGCTCCTAGGTTCTTCAGAACCTTTTGTTTTTTTCTTAAATTCCATATATATTTGTTAGCATATGGTATTTATTTTTCTCTTTCTGACTTACTTCATTCTGTATGACAGACTCTAGGTCCATCCACCTCACTACAAATAACTCAATTTTGTTTTTTTATGGCTGAGTAATATTCCATTGTATTTATGTGCCACATCTTCTTTATCCATTCATCTCGATGGACACCTAGGTTGCTTCCATGTTCAGGATATTGTAAATAGTGCGGCAATGAACATTGAGTTACATGACTCTTTTTGAATTATGGTTTTATCAGGATATATGCCCAGTAGTGGGATTGCTGGGTCATATGGTAGTTCTATTTTTAGGTTTCTAAGGAACCTCCATACTTTTCTCCATAGTGGCTGTATCAATTTATATTCCCACCAACAGTGCAAGAGGGTTCCCTTTTCTCCACACCCTCTCCAGCATTTATTGTTTGCAGATTTTTTGATGATGGCCATTCTGACCAGTGTGAGATGATACCTCATTGTAGTTTTGATTTGCATTTCTCTAATGATTAGTGATATTGAGCATCCTTTCATGTGTTTGTTGGCAATCTGTATATCTTCTTTGGAGAGATGTCTATTTATGCCTTCTGCCTATTTTTGGATTGAGTTGTTTGTTTTTTTGATATTAAGCTGCATGAGCTGCTTGTATATTTTGGAGATTAATCCTTTGTCAATTGCTTCATTTGCAAATGTTTTCTCCCATTCTGAGGGTTGTCTATTCGTCTTGTTTATGGTTTCCTTTGCCATGCAAAAGTTTTTAAGTTTCTTACTTCGCATTTGTTTTGGTTTTATTTCCATTACTCTAGGAGGTGGGAAAACAAGGACCTTGCTGTACTTTATGTCACAGAGTGTTCTGCCTATGTTTCCCCCTAAGAGTTTTATAATCTCTGGCTTTACATTTAGGTCTTTAATCCATTTTGAGTTTACTTTTGTGTATGGTGTTAGGGAGTGTTCTAATTTCATTCTTTTACATGTAGCTGTCCAGTTTTCCCAGCACCACTTATTGAGGAGGCTGTCTTTTCTCCATTGTGTATTCTTGCCTCCTTTATCAAAGATAAGGTGACCATACGTGCGTGGGTTTACCTCTGGGATTTCTATCCTGTTCCATGGATCTACATTTCTGTTCTTGTGCCAGTATCATACTGTCTTGATTACTGTAGCTTTGTAGTAGAGTCTGAAGTCAGGGAGGCTGATTCCTCCAGCTCTGTTTATCTTTCTCAAGATTGCTTTGGCTCTTCGGGGTCTTTTGCGTTTCCATACAAATTGTGAAATTTTTTGTTCTAGTTCTGTGAAAAATGCCAGTGGTAGTTTGATAGGGATTGCATTGAATCTGTAGATTGCTTTGGGTAGTATAGTCATTTTCACTATGTTGATTCTTCCAATCTAAGAACATGGTATATCTCTCCATCTGTTTGTATCGTCTTTAAGTTCTTTCATCGGTGTCTTATACTTCTCTGCATACAGGTCTTTTGTCTCCTCAGGTACGTTTATTCCTAGGTATTTTATTTTTTGTTGCAATGGTAAATGGGAGTGTTTCCTTAATTTCTCTTTCAGATTTTTCATGATTACTGTATAGGCATGCAAGAGATTTCTGTGCATTAATTTTGTATCCTGCTACTTTACCAAATTCATTAATTAGCTCTGGTAGTTTTCTGGTAGCATCTTTAGGATTCTCTATGTATAGTATCATTTCATCTGCAAACAGTGACAGTTTTACCTCTTTCCTGATTTGGATTCCTTTTATTTCTTTTCCTCCTCTGATTGCTGTCGCTAAACTTCCAAAACTATGTTGACAAATAGTGGTGAGAGTGGGCAACCTTATCTTTTTCCTGATCTTACAGGAAATGGTTTCAGTTGTTCACCATTGCGAACAATGTTGGCTGTGGGTTTGTCATATATGGCCTTTATTATGTTGAGGTAAGTTCCCTCTATGCCTACTTTCTGGAGGGCTTTTATCATAAATCGGTGTTGAATTTTGTCAAAAGCTTTTTCTGCATCTGTTGAGAAGATCATATGGTTTTTATCCTTCAGTTTGTTACTATGGTGTATCACATTGATTGATTTGCATATACTGAAGAATCCTTGCATTCCTGGGATAAACCACAGTTGATTATGGGGTATGGTCCTTTTAATGTGCTGTTGGATTCTGTTTGCTAGTATTTTGTTGAAGACTTTTGCATCTATGTTCACCTGTGATATTGCCCTATAGTTTTCTTTTTTTGTGACATCTTTGTCTGGTTTTGGTATCAGGGTGATGGTGGCCTTTTAGAATGAGTTTGGGAGTGTTCCTCCCTCTGACATATTTTGGAAGTGTTTGAGAAGGGTAGGTGTTAGCTCTTCACTAAATGTTTGATAGAATTCGCCTGTGAAGCCATCTGGTCCTGGGCTTTTGTTTGTTGGAAGATTTTTCATCACAGTTTCAATTTCAGTGCTTGTGACTGGTCTGCTTATATTTTCTGTTTCTTCCTGGTTCGGTCTTGGAAGGTTTTGCTTCTAAGAATTTGTCCATTTCTTCCAGGTTGTTCATTTTATTGGCATATAGCTGCTTGCGGTAATCTCTCATGATCATTTGTATTTCTGCAGTGTCAGTTTTTACTTATTTTTCATTTCTAATTCTATTCATTTGAGTCTTCTCCCTTTTTTTCTTGATGAGCCTGGCTAATGGTTTATCAATTTTGTTTATCTTCTCAAACAACCAGATTTTAGTTTTATTGATCTTTGCTATCGTTTCCTTCCTTCCTTTTTCATTTATTTCTGGTCTGATCTTTATGATTTCTTTCCTTCTGCTAACTTTGGGTTTTGTTTGTTCTTCTTTCTCTAATTGCTTTAGGTATAAGGTTAGGTTGTTTATTTGAGATTTTTCGTGGTTTTTTTTTTTTTGCAGTACGCGGGCCTCTCACTGTTGTGGCCTCTCCCGCTGCAGAGCACAGGCTCCAGACGCGCAGGCTCAGCGGCCATGGCTCACGGGCCCAGCCGCTCCACGGCATGTGGGATCTTCCCGGACGGGGGCACGAACCCGTGTGCCCTGCATCGGCAGGCAGACTCTCAACCACTGCGCCACCAGGGAGGCCCCTCGTGCTTCTTGAGGGAGGATTGTATTGCTATAAACTTCCCTCTTAGAACTGCTTTTACTGCATCCCCTAGGTTTTGGGTTGTCATGTTTTCATTGTCATTTGTTTGTACATATTTTTTGATTTCCCCTTTGATTTCTCCAGTGATCTCTTGGTTATTTAGTAGTGTATTATTTAGCCTCCATGTGTTTTTATTTTTTACAGTTTTTTTCCTGTACTTGATATCTCGTCTTATAGTATTGTGGCCAGAAAAGATATTTGATATAATTTCAATTTTCTGAAATTTACCAAGGCTTGATTTGTGACCCAAATCTATCCTGGAGAATGTTCCATGAGCACTTGAGTAAAAAGTGTATTTCATTGTTTTTGGATGGAATGTCCTATAAATATCAATTAAGTCCATCTTGTTTAATGTGTCATTTAAAGCTTGTGTTTCCTTATTTCTTTTCATTTTGGTTGATCTGTCCATTGGTGAAAGTGAGGTGTTAAGGTCCCCTACTATGACTGTGTTACTGTCAATTTCCCCTTTTATGGCTCTTAGCGTTTGCCTTATGTACTGAGATGCTACTATGTTTACAATTGTTTACAATTATTATATCTTCTTGGATTGATCCCTTCATCATTATGTAGTGTCCTTCTTTGTCTCTTGTAATAGTCTTTATTTTAAAGTCTATTTTGTCTGATATGAGAATTGCTACTCCAGCTTCTTTTGATTTCCATTTGCATGGAATATCTTTTTCCATCCCCTCACTTTCAGTCTGTATGTGTCCCTAACTCTGAAGTGGGTCTCTTGTAAACTGCATATACATGGGTTTTGTTTTAGTATCCATTCAGCCAGTCTATGTCTTTTGGTTGGAGCATTTAATCCACTTACATTTAAGGTAATTATTGATATGTATGTTCCTATTATCAATTTCTTAATTCTTTTGGGCTTGTTATTGTAGGTCTTTTCCTTCTCTTGTTTTTCCTTCCTAGAGACGTTCCTTTAGCGTGTGTTGTAAAGCTGGTCTGGTGGTGCTGAATTCTCTTAGCTTTTGCTTGTCTGTAAAGGTTTTAATTTCTCCGTTGAATCTGAATGAGATCCTTGCTGGGTAGAGTCATCTTGGTTGTAGTTTTTTCCCTTTCATCACTTTAAATATGTCCTGCCACACCCTTCTGGCTTGCAGAGTTTCTGCTAGAAATCTGCTGTTAACCTTATGGAGATCCCCTTGTATGTTATTTGCTGCCTTTCCCTTGCTGCTTTTAATATTTTTTGTTTGTATTTAATTTTTGATAGTTTCATTAATATGTGTCTTGGCATGTTTCTCCTTGGATTTAATCTGTATGGGACTCTCTGCACTTCTTGGACTTGATTAACTATTTCCTTTCCCATATTAGGGAAGTTTTCAACTATAAGCTTTTCAAATATTTTCTCAGTCCCTTTCTTTTCCTCTTCTTCAGGACCCCTATAATTCACATGTTGGCAAGTTTAATGTTGTCCCAGAGGTCTTGAGACTATCTTCAATTCTTTTCATTCTTTTTTCTTTATTCTGCTCTGTAGTAATTATTTCCATTATTTTTTCCTCCATGTCCCTTACCCGTTCTTCTGCCTCAGTTATTCTGCTATCAATTCCTTCTAGAGAATTTTAAGTTTCATTTATTGTGTTGTTCATCATTGTTTGTTTGCTCTTTAGTTCTTCTAGGTCCTTGTTGAACGTTTCTTGTATTTTCTCCATTCTATTTCCAAGAGTTTGGTTCATCTTTACTATCATTACTCTGAATTCTTTTTCAAGTAGACTGCCTATGCCTATTTCCTCTTCATTTGTTTTGTCTGGTGGGTTTTTGATTTGCTCCTTCATCTGCTGTGTATTTCTCTGTCTTCTCATTTTGCTTAACTTACTGCATTTGGGGTCTGCTTTTCAAAGGCTGCAAGTTCCTAGTTCCTGTTGTTTTTGTTGTCTGCCCCCAGTGGGTAAGGTTGGTTCGGTGGGTTGGGTAGGCTTCCCGGTGGAGGGGACTGTTGCCTGTTCTGGTGGATGAGGCTGGATCTTGTCTTTCTGGTGGGCAGGACTGCGTCCGGTGGTGTGTTTTGGGGTGTCTGTGAACTTATTATGATTTTAGGCAGCCTCTCTGCTAATGAGTGGGGTTGTGTTCCTGTCTTGCTAGTTGTTTGGCATGGGGTGTCCAGCACTGGAGCTTGCTGGTTGTTGAGTGGAGCTGGGTCTTAGCATTGAGATGGAGATCTCCGGGAGAGGTTTTGCTGATTGATATTACGAGGGGCCAGGAGGTCTCTGTTGGACCAGCGTCCTGAACTCTGCTCTCCCGCCTAAGAGGCTTAGGCCTGACACCCAGCCGGAGCACCAAGACCCTGTCACCCACATGGCTCAGAAGAAAAGAGAGAAAAAGAAAGAAAGAAAAATAAATTATTAGAGAAAAATATTTAAAAATAAAAAAAAAAATTTAATTCCAATACAAAAAGAAAGAAAGAAAGAAAGGAGCAACCCAAACAATAAACAAATCCACAAATGATAACAAGGGCTAAAAACTACACTAAAAACAAACAAAAAGCAGAGAGACAGAATCGTAGGACAAATGGTAAAAGCAAAGCTTCACAGACAAAATCACACAAAGAAGCATACACATACACACACTCACAAAAAGAGAAAAAGGAAAAGATATATATATATACACTCACACACACACATACATATATATATATATATATATATATATATATGCAGGAAGAGAGCAACCAAATCAACAAACAAATCTACCGATGATAATAAGCTCTAAATACGAAACTAAGATAAACATAAAACTAGAAACAAAATAGATACAGAATGCAAACCCCAAGTCTACAGTTGCTCCCAAAGTCCACCGCCTCAATTTTGGGGTGATTCATTGTCTATTCAGGTATTCCACAGATGCAGGGTACATCAAGTTGATTGTGGGCATTTAATCCGCTGCTCTTGAGGCTGCACGGAGAGATTTCCTTTTCTCTTCCTTGTTTGCACAGCTTCTGGGGTTCAGCTTCGGGTTTGGCCCCGCCTCTGCCTGCAGCTCACCCCCTAGCGTGTGTTGCCCACCCAGAGAGGACGGGGTTAAAGTATCAGCTGATTAACGGGCTCTGGCTCACTCAGGCTTGGGGGAGGGAGGGGAACGGAATGCAGGGCAAGCCTGTGGTGGCAGAGGCCGGTGTGACGTTGCAACAGCCTGAGGTGTGCCGTGTGTTCTCCCGGGGAAGTTGTCCCTGGATCACGGGACCCTGGCAGTGGCGGGCTGCACAGGCTCCCGGGAGGGGAGGTGTGCATAGTGACCTGTGCTTGCACACAGGCTTCTTGGTGGCTGCACCAGCAGCCTTAGCATTTCATGCCTGTCTCTGGTGTCCACGCTGATAGCCACAGCTCGTGTCCATCTCTGGAGCTCTTTTAGGCAGTGCTCTGAATCCCCTCTCCTTGCGCACCCCGCAACAATGGTCTCTTGCCTCTTAGGCAGTTCCAGACTTTTTCCCAGACTCCCTCCTGGCTAGCTGTGGTGCACTAGCCCCCTTCAGTCTGTGTTCATGCAGCCAACCCCAGTCCTCTCCCTGGGTTCTGAGCTCCGAAGCCGGAGCCTCATCTCCCAGCCCCCGCCTGTCCCGGCGGGTGAGCAAACAAGCCTCTCGGTCTGGTGAGTGCTGGTCGGCACCGATCCTCTGTGCAGGAATCTCTCCACTCTGCTCTCTGAACCCCTGTTGCTGCGCTCTCCTCCGTGGCTCCGATGCTTCCCCCCCTCCCACCCCTCACCTCCACCAGTGAAGGGGCTTCCTAGTGTGTGGAAACTTTTCCCCCTTCACAGCTCACTCCCCGAGGTGCAGGTCCCATCCCTATTCCTTTTTCTTTTTTCTTTTGCCCTACCCAGGTACGTGGGGAGTTTCTTGCCTTTTGGGAAGTCTGAGGTCTTCTGCCAGTTTTCAGGAGGTGTTCTGTAGGAGTTATTCCACATGTAGATGTATTTTTGATGTATCTGTGGGAGGAAGGTGATCTCCACATCTTACTCCTCCGCCATCTTGAAGGTCCTCTCACTAAGCACATTTTTATTGTTATCATTAACAGCTAACATTTATCAAGTACTTTCAATGGCCACATGCTGCGTTAAGGCCTTTATGTGCATTTGTTCAATTTATCCTCATCACCTAATAGGTAGATGCTATGTTTACTCTGTTCCTTTAATACATGATGGAATTGAAAATTCAAAAGGATAAGTCCTCAGCAAAGGAAACCATCAACAAAATGAAGACAACCCAGAGAATGGGAGAAAATATTGCAAATGATGTGACTGACAAGGGATTAATCTCCAAAATATACAAATAGTTCATGTAGCTCTATGTCAAAAAAACAAACAACCCAATCAAAAATTGGGCAGAAGATCTAAATAGACAGTTCTCCAAACAAGACATACAGATGGCCAAAAAGAACATGAAAAGATGCTCAACATCTCTAATTATCAGAGAAATGTAAATAAAACTACAGTGAGATATCACCTCACACTGTTCAGAATGGCCATCATCAAAAAATCTACAAACAATAAATGGAGAGGGTGTGGAGAAAAGGGAACCCTCCTACACTGTTGGTGGGAATGTAAGTTGGTACAGCCACTATGGAGAACAACATGGAGGTTCCTTAAAAAACTAAAAATAGAACTACCATATGACCCAGCAATCTCACTCCTGGGCATATAGCTGTAGAAAACCATAATCTGAAAGCATATATGCACCCCAATGTTCACTGCAGCACTGTTTATAATAGCCAAGACATGGAAGCCACCTAAATGTCCATCAACTGAGGAATGGGTAAAGAAGATATGGTACATATATACAATGGAATATTACCCAGCCATAAAAAATGAAATAATGCCATTTGCAGCAGCATGGATGGACCTAGAGATGATCATCCTAAGTGAAGTAAGTCAGACAAAGACAAATATCATATGATATCATTCATATGTGGAATCTAATTTTTTAAAAAAATACAAATGAACTTATTTACAAAACTGGAGCAGACTTGTAGATATCGAAAACAAACTTATGGTTACGAAAGGGGAAACGTGGAGGGGAGGGATAAATCAGGAGTTTGGGATGAACGCAGGCACACTAATATTATGTGACAGATAACCAACAAGGACCTACTTTATAGCACAGGGAACTCTACCCAGTATTCTGTGATAACCTATGTGAGAAAAGAATCTAAAAAAGAATGAATATATGTATATGCATAACTGAATCACTTTGCTGTACACCCACCTGAAACTAACACAACATTGTAAATCAGCTATACTCCAATAAAATTAAAATATTTTTAAAAAACCCAAAAGGTTAAGTCCTATATTCAAGTTCATAGAGCTAATGAGTGGCAGTTTACACTGGAATTCCGGCCCTCTTGAGTCTGAACGAAATATCTCCCACAACAATAACATTCCCTTTTATGATTTGATGTTTACTCAACAGTCCCATGATCTGTTTTCCAAGTTTATCATCAGTTGGACAAGGGTTGTCTCTGAATGTGAACCCCAGTATTCCAGTCACTACATAGGCATTAAAATTTCAAAGTACGTATCTATTTATCAGGACAAACTGCATTTCTGCTGTATGAAACTGAGCACCAGCAGCTAGACTGGGGTTTCAGCTAGATTATGAGGTTTAGGGTAACTTTCCATTGAAGACTTCTATGGGATTTCAAAGGCAATCATGAAGCACATGGTCTAGAGCCCATTTGTAAACCAAGTCGAAGGAAGAATTGAGGAAGAAACCAATAAAGAAAGCTAAAAGGACAAATTTCAAGCAAGAAATGTCAAAGGTGGTATGAATGGATTTAAAAAGTAAGGAACAGAAGAGCACGCTGACCCTCTTAGCATGCAACTCAGTCTTGTAATTCATTCCTAGGGCCAAAGACAACGATGTCACCTGTCAATGGACAACACTTTTCCAGAGGAAGGAATAAATGAAGAGCTGGCACCACACTTCTGAAAGGCTTCTATTCTTTGTTAAGCTTCTGAATTTTTGTCTGTATATCTGGGTAATATTATCATTGGTATAATTGCTCAATATTTTGTCATGTTTAGATAGAAGAGCATTTAGCAGAGGATAAAGTCTGTTCTGCATTCTGTGCAGTACGCTGGTGATACTGGCCGTAGTTCACTGATGCTTTAATGTCCTCATGGTCTCTAAGTGATCTGGTAATTCCAGCCATACATAGGTATTAGGCAGAAAACAATTACTTATTTTGTTTATTTAATGGCTTTCTTTCATCCAGCAAATATGTCTGGAGTGTCTCCTATGTGCCTGGTACAATTGAAGAACAAGGGACATAATGGTGACTCAAATAGACATAATGCCTGTCCTCAAGGTGTTTGTATTCTAGTGAGGAAATCAAACAATAAGCTTATCAGTACGTACAAAATAGTCGAAGCCCGTGCTGGGTCTATGAAGGACAAGATCGAGGTAGTGGAGGGTAACAGAGAAGAGAGGTGGCGTGTGCTTCTTTAGATGATGTAATCAGGGACTCTCTCTGGGAGATGGCGCTTGAGCTGATCCTTGAAGGATAAGAAGGAGTACACCACGCAAAGAGACAGGGAGAGAAAGTTCCTGACAGAGGTAAATAGTAGAACAAGACTCTGGAGTTGTAGCAAGTTTGGTGTTCGAAGGACAAATACTTAGGCTTGATTAGGGAAGGCTGTGACGACCATGAGGCTCCTTAGGGGATTTCACCGTAAGAGACAGGGAGTGCTTATCAGAATTTCCAGAAGGTGAGGAGACTTTGATCAGTAGCATTCTAGGCAGCTATACTCTTGGGAGCTAAAGGTGAAGCATTTACAGATGACTGCTGAGCTAATCTCTGCTTTCCTACTTGAAGGTCAAAATGCTCATTCTCGTATTTTCTGTCTGATGTGCGCAGAAAAAGTAACGGTGGTTGAGATGGCCACGGGAGGAAACGAGAGGCTAGATCTTTGCCCCAACTCTCTACCAGGTACTAGGTGTATCATCTGGGACAATCTGCTTAACTTAGACCCCTTTTCATTTTCTTCTTCTTCCTATTTATTCCAGATTCCTCTGTTTCCTGTCTCACCTTCTCTTGACCTCATTTATGACTCCAACTATGATTATAGCATATAGTTCTTATGGGTTTTGACTCACTGGAAATATCTTACCTTACGCACATACCACCCATTTTTTATTTTTCACTTGCTGTCCCAAGTCTTCTCTGACATGTTATAGTGGCATGGTGTATTAGAGGAAATGTGCTCTGCGCCCATGTAAAGCCTGAAAGTGAAGGAAAATTAACGCCCCAAGGGCATTCCTCAACTAACAGTGAAGGAACCTGAGACTGTTAAACCCCTCAGTTCTCCTAAACACTCCATGCTTATAGATAGAACTCCCCCCTTATTAGAGAAGAGCAACTTCCCATTGCCCAGAAACCTTGAGGAAGATATTGCTTTTTCTCCTCGAGATCCACTACCACTCAACTTTTTTTGGCCAGGACCAATAACTTGGATCTTGTCTCAGCACAGTGGGAACAAAGATTCAGGATATACTGTTCTGGAAAAGAGACCTGGAATCAGTTCTAACCCACTGTTAGATTCCTTGAAGGTTGTTCAGAATGATGGTGCACAGTAAATGAGGTGGAGTTGCCAGAAATGCCTAGATAGAAAATTGAAGAAGGAGCCAAAGGCTAAGGCACGTGAGCATGTTAGAGTAGAGTTATTATGTGAGACCAGAAAACCCCACTGACTCTTCACTGGAAGGACCCATAGACACTCCTTTACTAGGGCCATAATGAAGGATCCAGTGAAGGGTGGATTTTAGAAGCTCAGTGGAGACTTCCATCTGTTGGTATAATAGTAGAATGTGCCATCTTGGTACTGAACTGCTTTGTATCAGCAGAAATGATCTCAGGATACCAAAAGCAAAGGGGCAGCAATTAACCTTCAGAGGCAAAGTAGATGTGACTATCATTATGGGAAGGGCCAGGACAGCAATCAAGGTGCCTTGACCTAAAGGGTTCTATGGTAATAGCTTACAAATTAGAAGGTTCCAACGGACAAGATAGATGGACAGCCGACAAAGGTGTTATTCAACTTGAATGAATGTAAGCCCCTTTGCCCCCACAAAAAATCAAGATGCAATGCAATGAAAAAAATGTAGTCCTTCACCCAAATTCCAGGTCTAAATTAATTCACAGACCCAGAGGTTATTAATTGAAGTGGAGGCTTGTTTCTCTTGAGGAAGGATGTTATAATACCATGATATGTATACACAATAAATATTCTCCAAAACTGACTTACTAGAGTAACTCTGCAAGAGGAAAATGGAATAGCTAGACCTTTCAAGAATAGTTGAATACAGGGTCTGAGCTGACACTGTTAGAAAGAATCCAAAATACCATCCAGTAACTCCAGATAGATACTGATGGAGGTAAGGTGATAAACAGAGTTCCAATCCACTTCCATCCCACAGAGCGTTCACTGAGTCCAGAGATCCATTTTCCAATTCCCAACTGTAAAATTGGGGTAGATATACTTATTAGCTGGCAGAACACTAATTATTCCTTGACCTATGGAGTACGAATCAAAACTGTAGGAAAGTCCTGAGATTGCCTATACCCCCTTGCCAAGAAACTTAAGCATAAGTAATACTGCATTCCAGGAGGAAATCTGAATATTAGTTCTATCACCAGACTTAAAGGATGCAAGGGTGACGGTCCCTACATATCCTTATGAAATTCATCTGTATAGACCCTGAAAAAATAAAGCCTATGAGTTGTGCTGGAAGACAGTGGACTCATAAATTTAACCAAGTGTTATAGTCACCCTAACTCATCTGGTGTAATGGATGTAAAATCTTTATGAAACAGACAACAGTGACTTTGGTACTGGGTATGAGGTTACTGATCTTGTAAATGTGTTCTCTAATTCTATCAGGGAGGACGATCAAAGGCAGTTTCCTTTTATGTGGGAAGGACAACATTATACATTCACTTTCTTTTCCCAGGGCTCTATTAAATCTCCTGCTCTCTGTCACAACATAGTCACAGCAGGAACCTTGATCATACTGACTTTGCTCAAGAATCATACTAGCCCACAATATTGATCATATCATGCAAACAAGACTTGGTGAACAGGACGTAGTAAGTACTCTGCGTCCCTAGCAAGACAGATACGTGTCAGAGGGTTGGAGATGAACCTCACGAAGAATTAGCTGCCTACTATATCAGTGATGTTTTTAGGGGTCCAGTGGTCTAAGACATGTTGGGACATCCCTTCTAAGGATGAGGACAATTTTTGTACTTTATACCTTCTACCACTAAGAAGGAGGTACAGCATTTAGTGTGCCTCTTAGGATTTTGGATTTCTGAATGCATTTGGGAATACTTCTCCAATGCATTTATCTGGTGACTTGAAAGACTGATCACTTTGAACAGAGCCCAGAGCAAGAGAAAACTCTGTAATGGGTCTAAGCTGTGGTGCTGCATGCCCTGTTACTTGAACTGTAAAACCTGGCAGAGCCAATGGTTCTAGAACTATTTGTGATAGATAAGGATGCTGTCTGGAACCTCAGTCAAAACCCCAATAGGTAAGACACGACACAGACTCCTTCCACAGCAGAGAACTACTTACCATTGGAAAAGCGCCCCCTGGAGTGCTTCTGAGTCCTAGTAAAGACTGAGCTAACAATAGTTATCAGGTCAGTGAAGCTGTCAGACATAAGCTGGATGTTATCATATCCTCCACATCCTAATACTGAGGGGGCACAGCAGCGAGCTACTAGACACTGAACAGCAGAAATTGTATATTCAAGATCAAGCCCAAAGAGGTCTAGAGATACACGTACATTACATGAAGATGTCTCTTAACAGAATAGTCATGCTTCTCCCACAGTTTACATGTAAGACCTCACATCATGGGGGTTTCCTATGACTAAATGATGGAGGCAGAAAAGAACTGGAACCTGGTTCACGGTGTCTTTATTCTCCCACTGTGTTGGTCTGAATCGAAAATAGACTGTTACGTCAGCACAGCCCCATTCAGGCATGGATCTAAAGGAAGTTGTGAGGTAAACCCTCCAAATGGACAGAGGTGTGTAGCAGTACACTGGAGCCTTCACTTCATATGAATTTAGAAGTGACCCAAAATAAGTACATACACAGATCTTTGAGTAGTGGTGAAAGGCTTGTCTACTTGGTCAGAGACCTGGAGGAAGCAAGGTTAGATCAGAGACCAGGGGACCTGAGAAAGAAACATATAGATGCACCAATGGAAGTGGGCAGAAACTATGAAGACCTTGTTATTCCATGTTAATGTCCACCAGAGACCCTCCATTGCAGGGGAAGTGCTTAACTGGGCAGAGAAGACGATGCGTCACCCAGTGGTAGTCAGCCAGCCTCTCTCCTTGGTCACCCCTGCGATTGTGCAAGGGGCCCCTGAACTGAGCAGCCATGTTGGCAGAGATAGAGGCCATGCATGGGCCCAAAGCTTGGGGCTCCTCTGATCTAGGCTGACCTAGCTTTTGAAACTGTTGAATGCCTGAACTGCCATCAAAAGACCAACACTTCATCCCTTGATGTGGCACCATCTCCCCCAAATATCTACCAGTCACTTTGCAGAATCTGATTGCATCAGACCTCTTTCATCATCGAGGGGGTATCACCTCATCCTTAAATGAATTGACACCTATTCCAGATAGGTCTTACTTAGCCTTCCCTGCCTGCTGTGCTTCCCCCAGTACCACCATCCAAGAGCTTGCAGAATGCCTATTTATAGGCATGGCATCCCATACAGCTTTCTCTGTTAAAGAAGATACAGCACAGAAGTTACAACAGTGGGCCACTGACCATAAGGTCTGCGAAATCTTACCATATTCCATATCACTCAGGAGCAACCAGACTAATAAAATGATGGGAAGACCTAGTAAGTTACCAGCTTGGGGACAATACTTTGTTTTAAACTGACGGCTAATATATCCTTGCTCCTCACAACTGAAAATACCACCACTAGTAGCATTGCTTACACGTGGGGTCAATGTTTTTTAACCATGAGGAGGTGCCACGGCTTGGCAGACTTTGAAGTACTTTGAGGGTATTTAATGAGTATTAAACGATCCACAAGGGCAGTGACTTTATCTGTTTTCTGTCGACTTTATCTATTCGCTGCTGAACCCCTAGTGTCTAAAAGAGCGTCTGGCAATTAGAAGATGCTTGCAACAATACTGCAGATGCAATGTATACAGAACATTTAATATATTCAATCCTTTATAAAAAGGTTATCGTTGTTGTCGTTGTTCATGCATACTGTGCCCCACATATGAAGACTTCCTCAGTCAGACTGTCACTGTCCTAACCTTGGCTGTCACCTCAAGCCTTCTCACTCATACTTTTGTTCAGGGTGAATTAGCCTAGGCAGGATGGCTGGTCTTGCAACTGCTGCTGCTCTTCCCAGTATCTCACAGCAGCACTAGTAAGTATGCAACTGGGCTTTAACATGTCATGATGGGGCCTCCACCACCCCACCCTGCTTGTAGCCTTAGCACTTCGGTTCAGCATTCAGCCCTTGCTTGGGCACCCTGCCGTGATCCAACCTCGAGAAAATCCTCAACAGGCATGAACACCATAATTATGCAGACTTAGACTTCTCCCTTCTGAGATAATGACAGAAAGAAACCGTGTTCCTCAAGCAAATCAGATTGTACGGTTTTGGGGAAGGGTATCTCAGTAGACATAAAGGATCTCAGACTTATTCTGGCTTTATGCCCCAAATCAGTGATACAGGATCTTTGACTTACCAGAGAGAAGCCTCTGTCAGAATCCTTATGGGAAATTTGTATAAGCAACTCCTACCCTCATAAACAGGAACCCTTCCGGCAATTTGTCCTGTAAGGAAAACAGAAAAAAGTGTTGATATAGCGTCATCAGGACCTATATCCTGGGCTGCATCAAGAAAACGAGTAATTGAAACCATTCCTGATCTGTGGCCCGAATGGGTTTGCAGTTTTCTCATTCCATCTTATACAGAAGTTCTGAGTTCAGAAAATATCAGGAAAATAAATCTAATGAATAAAGTATTGAAGGAATAGTGAAGTGATTCTAGAAACCAGGGACAAAGGGAAAATCACTTCCTCAGCTTGTTTGGGTTTGAGGGCCAGGATTCAACTCATAAACATCTTTGAGTAATGAGCCTTGTGACTCTCCCTCTAGTCTAGCTCTGTCCCCCATACTTTGAGATCCTCAGTTAACTTGCAGCCCCGTCTGGGAAATTAGCGATGTCACAGACAAGGTGAGGTGAGATGCAAGTTAAGCCACTGATAAATCTTTCGTGGGGCGGTGAGAAGCCAGATTTCAGTAGCATCAGTGTCACCAGGATACAGAATGGTGTGAGTGAGAGCATCTCAGACACTGAGAACTGAGAAGATTCCATTTTCAGTGCCTATCTGGCCGGTTGCATGCAGGAATGGAGATCCCGGAGGTGAATGATACCTGGGAGAGGTGAACAGCTGTTGGACCTAGGTTTGTCCGTGTAGATGTATCATTATCAGGTAGAAATATGAGGGGAATAGAATTCAGCTTTGGGAAAGAAGGCTTCCAAGAACCAGGCAAGATGCTGGCTGGAATTCAGAGAAATATCCTGAGCTGAACTGTGTACTAAACAAGAAAACTAAGAAGAAACCATGAAAGATAAAATAAAGAACCCATGACTAGGAACCATAAAATAGAGAAAGAGTATAGGGCTCTCCAGATGCTCAGAGCTCATTCCTGGTACACACGGTCCGGAGTCAGGTTGGCATTAAGGTGACTCTGAGGACATGTGACACCCAATCATTGCTCAGACACTGGATTTGTGGTCTGAGAAATGAGACTTAGTGCCCAGGGCCGTTGTGTAGGGGGAGAGAGGGCAAGGCTGCCCAGATACCTCTTGCCCTCATCAGGAATATCTCAGGGTCTGAGATAAATCTGGGTTCAGCAAATGGGGCTTAGTAGCTCTTACCTTTTGAGGATATACTATGTATCAGGTACTGGGCTAAACATATCTATTATCTCATTTTTTCCAGGAACTACAAGTGGGAAGCTGTAGAAGACTATGGCATTTCTGGTAATCAAGATTTGGAAAGTTACCTACTAAGAAGCTATAGTATGTTTAAGGTACTACTAGAGTAGGATAAGTTCACCTAATTAAGAGAACGGAAATTTTGTTTGTGCAACCACATAGACAGTTATTGTATAGAGCACATATTTTTCTGAATCGAACAGAATAGAGAACAATGGCATCAAGACGTATAGCAAGGTCCTTTACAAGAACAAACCTGTCATGTGTAGTTGTGTGTTACTTCATGTGTCTACTCTATCTGAATGAGCAATAAAACTATCCTGGAGAATAATTTCTTCTGATCATGGTATTTCTCTGGGACCTCGTTTTGCTCTCAGACATGTTACTTGTGATTTTCAGTTAAACTTGACACATTGGCTTTGCTAGTACTTTGAATCTACTAAATTTTTTCATGTCCCCTTTTCTGTGTGTCCTTCATGTTTTTACCCTCTATAGTACAAAAAAAGACTATTTTCAAGAAAAAAGGGGGCATGCAATCCTTGGAGATAGATCTCCACAGTTTTATAGAGTGAATCACCTTCCATGGCAATAGCCTCATATTTGTGCCATGGATTATGCCAGAGATGGTTCAACCAAATGAGAATGCTGGTATTACCTTGAAAATATAAGTGCATCCATCTTCCACTGGGTTTGATATTCTGATTTGGGATTTTATTGGTGTGGTTTTGATGTCAAAGGAGAAAAGAATGTCTCCTGAGAAAGAGCAGAGACCAGACTCCTCAATACCATTTTTTCATTACAGCTGTGGTCAGGCTGGGAGAATGAGATGCAATCTGGTAGTTTAGACGGTGGTGGGTCCCTCTCCCACTAAGTACATGTATCTTCTTTTATTTTTTTTGCGGTACGCGGGCCTCTCACTGTCGTGGCCTCTCCCGTTGTGGAGTACAGGCTCCGGACGCGCAGGCTCAGCGGCCATGGCTCACGGGCCCAGCCGCTCCGCGGCACGTGGCATCTTCCCGGACTGGGGTACGAACCTGTGTCCCCTGCATCGGCAGGTGGACTCTCAACCACTGTGCCACAAGGGAAGCCCCTACATGTATCTTCTTGATGGGCCCTGGTGTAAGCTTCCACTCTCACTCTCTGAGCCAAACATTGCTAAGATTCTCTCTTTTTGGTATCCTGACAAAGGAATATATGTGGTGTATAGCCTGCAAACTAGGATTCTGCTGCTGAAATGTGAGATCTAAATATCCTAAAGTATGTCCCCAGTGATCTACATGGCTAAATCTCTAAAAGAGGAGAGTATTACTCTGAAGCACATATATTTAGTATTCTCTGACAATTAGTGCAATTTTTCAGAGCATGTCCCTCAAATTTTTTCCCTAGAAGATAAATGCTTGATTCTAGGCCATCTACATGTGTCCTTGGATGGGAAGGGCAGAGGCAGGAATGCCAACGTAAGTGTAGGTTATACCCTTTCTGTTATTTTATTAGGAGCATGTATTATTGAATGATACTGCCTTTACTCTTGATTCATGTTTCTATGAAGAGAGACATCAATCAGTGTCACATTCTTGACTTCCTCTACATCCTCATTGACTTTTCTTCATGGGAGAAGGAGTCAATTTTCTGAATTATAAATTTAGGAGAAGAAATCGGGCATGTATGACTGAGTCCCCTCCTTTCTCCTTCTCTTCTTTGGATCTACCTGATTTTAGGAACACACACTTTACCCTGTTTTAGGTCATTCAATGAGTTTCACAGTAGTAGCCCCAACATTTTGGGTAGAAAGCCTGTGGTTGACCAACACGACCTGACATTGAGTGACTATGCCTGTATTAACAGGGTTAAGTATTAAGAAGCCTTTGTTGCCTTATGCCTAAGCCTCGTTTTCCAAAATCTCCATCAGTAATGAACCAGGCACTTTAATCTCCACCTGCCTTATTCTTTGTCTCTCTCAGTACAGGACTCAGGCAAGAAACAAAATAACATACTCTATCGGGCTGCCTAAAACCCCACCGTATGCCATCAATAATTTTCACATTGTATAGATTTGCCAAGTTCTCTCCTGTAGCAAACCCCCAAACAGCACCATAAATACTGCTTTAAAGGGTGATACAGGTTTCCCCCACCATCCAAAAGTAGCGCATTCCTATGAAACCTTTCATAAGCTGAAATGGTGTAAAGCAAAGAAGCAATTACCTTAGGACACATCTTGCTAACAAATGCACAAAATAAATCAAGGTAATGCACAGATGCTCACAGACACAGTTCAAAGCTATGGCAGCTTGATGCTGAGATGCTGAGTGTCGTCCCGGGGAAGGAGCTTGGCGGGGCCGCTCTCACGGCTCTGAGTGCACACTGCCTCTATAGTGGTTCACACTGAATGCTATTTTCATTTTGCCTTTTTTTCATAAGAATGAAAAACCTCTTTGGATTTCTTTAGATTTGCAAAAACAGGTACTAATGTAGGTCTTTTGTAAGAGTAAAGTGACCTAAAGCGAACTTTTTTTTTAAACATCTTTATTGGAGTATAATTGCTTTACAATGGTGTGTTAGTTTCTGCTGTATAACAAAGTGAATCAGCTATATGTATACATATATCCCCGTATCCCCTCCCTCTTGTGTCTCCCTCCCACCCTCCCTATCCCACCCCTCTAGGTGGTCACAAAGCACGGAGCTGATGTCCCTGTGCTATGAGGCTGCTTCCCACTAGCTATCTATTTTATATTTGGGAGTGTACATATGTCCATGCCACTCTCTGACTTCGTCCCGGCTTACCCTTCCCCCTCCCCATGTCCTCAAGTCCATTCTCTACGTCTGCGTCTTTATTCCTGTAATGCCCCTAGGTTCATCAGAACCCTTTTCTTTTTTTTAGATTCCATATATGTGTGTTAGCGTACGGTATTTGTTTTTCTCTTTCTGACTTACTTCACTCTGTGTGACAGATTCTAGGTCCATCCACCTCACTACCAATAATTCAATTTTGTTTCTTTTTATGGCTGAGTAAAAACTAAAAATAGAACTACCATATGACCCAGCAATCCCACTACTGGGCATATACCCTGAGAAAACCATAATTCAAAAAGAGTCATGTGCCACAATGTTCACTGTAGCTCTATTTACAATAGCCAGGACATGGAAGCAACCTAAGTGTCCATCGACAGATGAATGGATAAAGAAGACGTGGCACATATGTACAATGGAATATTACCCAGCCATAAAGCGAACTTTTGAAAAGCAGGGGACACAATTACATTTCTAATGATGTAGTCCTACTATGGTCTCTCCTCTCATAATATCACCTTATTTTTGTTAGTCATAAGGCATCCCTTGTCTGGAAGTATTAATGGTAGACACCTTTAAGGCTTGTCTGATGAATGATCAGAGAGTAACTCTAAAATAATTGGAGAATTTGGCCAAATGTAAATTTATAGAATATAATCAAAGTGTGTTTAACTTCTTTACAAGATAAAATTCAGATTTTTAAAGCTGTGAGAATTTACAAAATGAAAGGTAAAATCCTAAATATCATTGAAGTATTCCAGAAACTAGAAGGATTAGGAGGGAAGCTGAAATATAAGAAAGCATTCTGGGCTTCCCTGGTGGCGCAGCGGTTGAGAGTCCGCCTGCCGATGCAGGGGACACGGGTTCGAGCCCCGGTCCGGGAGGATCCCACATGCCGCGGAGCGGCTGGGCCCGTCAGCCATGGCCGCTGAGCCTGCGCATCCAGAGCCTGTGCTCCGCAACTGGAGAGGCCACAACAGTGAGAGGCCTGCGTACCACAAAAAAAAAAAAAAAAAAAAAAAAGCATTCTGGAGTGAAAATCATCCCATATCTACCTTGATGAGGCTGGAAAATGCACATATTTGGCAGCTGATATGGAAACTACAATTTACACGGACAAAAAGCAACATCTAGAGGCTTTAATACAGCTTTGCGGTAGATAAAGCAGCAAATACAGTTGATCCTTGAACAACATGTGTTTGAACTGCAGGGGTCCACTTATACGTGGATTTTTTTCTTCAATAAATACATACATACTACACAATTACAGTTGATTGAATCCTCGGAGGTGTAATCCATGGGTACAGAGGACCGACTGTGGTACCTGATCATCCATGGATTTTGGTATCTGTGGGGGATCCTGGAACTAATCCGCACCCCCCTGCCTGGCTTATTGAGGGCAGGCTGTAGTACAGGAATCCAAAAATTGACCACTAGGTTTTTAGAGATGCTATTTTGCTCAGCAACATTTTGAATGGTTCTTTCTTGAAAAGAAACAGAAGTTATATAACCAAAGTAATATAGGTTTTAATGGTCTATTTCAAAGAAAGCCTTCAGCTCTATATATGTAGACTTAAGAAATGCCATTAAAATTTATACTAAAAATATCCCCTTAGGATAGAAATCGAACAACTTTTATGAATTAATTCTTAATGAGGTTTTCTCAAATGCAATGCAATCTTTTAAAAGAGCTTATCATTAAGTTACTAGTCTTCCATGTTTGAGTCCAAACCATGTTCCAAAAGTAGTTTATCTTGACAGGATATCCTTAAAGATATTTCAAGATATGAAAAGTCATATGCCAAAGTGTTACCACTGGTTGTTACAATGGGATGAGACTGGAGCAAAGTGATGGGGAGATGATAAAAAATTTTCTCTTTTAGTTAAAAATGTATAGACACATATTTTTCAAAAGTTTACACACTGGGTTATGTTTTGAAAGCAATTCAAAGTTTCTCGAGAAATTTTAATGTGCTTTTATTATAGGATGGATAGGAGATATCAGTGCTAATCCTTATACTGTCATTCACATGTCTAAGTAATATAGGTGCACAATCCCTTATCCAAAATTCTTGGGCAACTGAGTTTCAGAATTTGGAAATTTGGGGCTTTTAGACGAGGAACATGGTACATAGACTGAATGACATAAAATCATGCCACTATTTACTTGTTGATAGACTGACCAATACTTTCTTTGAGGCCTTCAGTCAGAGGCAAGGCCATGGAAGGAGAAAGAAAACGCAGGGTCTATTTATGCTCAATGGCCAGACTGCCTCCTTCTCTCCCACCTGACTGTGTAGCTCAATAGTCTCCCATGGCTGGAGGAGCTCTAGATCATAAAATGAGAACTAGGTGTACTTCTCTATACAGGTATAGTCTGAATGATAAGTGCCTGATTACTGTGTGCTTAAAAATGAAAGCACTTCAATGTATAAGCGTGTAAAACCCATATGCTGCTTAGAAATAGGTATGACTGAGTGTCATTCTGTCTCCTGGAACAAGACATATGTATCTATTCAACCTCCCTCAAGAACAGGGATGATTCATAGTACAGGGCTAGGGAGGGGCCTCTGTAGGGAGTCCATTGGCCCATTCTAAACGTCTGGAGTATAGAACTGAACAGTTTGGTTTGCCAAGACTCTTTCTAACTCACAAATAATCTGGTTTCCAATTTCTATACTCTCTAAATCTATTTCACATACCACTTCTGGATTAAGTTCCCCCCAAAACAAACTTTTGATCGTGTCATCACCTTCTGGAAAACTTTCCATTGCTTCTCATTTGCTAGTAAATTAATTACACGGTCCCCACCCAACAACCAATGTCTTCCATGAGGCATTCCAACTTTTCTGACATTCCTGCATGACCCTATCCTAGATTCCAGACAAGTCATTTGATGCTCTCTGTACCAGACTCAGTTTATGTGGCACCCCAAATCTGCCCACTTGTTCTCTGGCTGGAATGGCCCTAGGAATGTTCTGCACTGTCCCCAAGGTCATGGAGCCAGGTCACTGTTGCTGCCACTATGGCTACCACTACAGGCTAAGGAGCTCTGTCCGTGGCCCTGACTGGCAAGGAGAGACAGGCATGCAGGCTCCCTGGCTAGACTGAACACACAAGGCTCTCATTTTCCCAGTGGCTGTCTAGGAGGGCTACTGGCACAACCCAACAGTGCAGGGAATTTAATGCCTCAAAGTGTGAAATGGTCAGTGGTACAAGAGAGGGAACAACGGATAAATTCTTCCCTCGTTCTTCTCTCTACCCTATCATATGAACAGTTCGGAGACATGAAAATTCATCCAGCCTCTACAAGCCGCCGCTGTGCTTTGTGTGTGTGTGTGTGTGTGTGTGTGTGTGTGTGTGTGTGTGTGTGT